>NC_142513.1:6662500-6962500 GCF_057876585.1 Rhinolophus sinicus | reverse complement strand
TGAATTTACAAACTTTGTCAACCAAAGTCCGAAAACATTTCTTGGGCTTGTAACCTATGTCAAGCACACTACTGGCCACTAGAGTCCCGAAAGTAGATAAGGGACAATCTTGAATTCACAAAGCTTGTAGTATCCACAAGTTGTGATTTTTGTCCTAATTTTAATAATAATACCAACATTTAGCACATTCTTATAATATGCTAGGCGCTGTGCTAATCTTTAATGCGGATTGCCCTACCTAATCTGCACAAAGCCCAAAATTTAGCATCATCCCCATTTTTCAGATGGGGAAACTGAGGTGCTGGAGATGAAGTATCTTATTCAGGACCCAGAGCTTGCAAACAGTGGACCTGGGCTGTCAGACCTCGGCAAGTCTGACCCTGAAACCCCCCTTAACCATTGTGCTATGACAAAATATAGATTAGAAACTCGTATGTCTAGTCCAGTCCCAATAGCCAATCTGCCATCCACTTTAGCTAACATGGTCTTTTGCACAGTGAGGCTGCTTCACCCCTCCTTTGTCTCACCCCAGAGGGCTAGTTCAGGCTTTGCTTTTGAACCAATGAAGCATAGAAAATCCACGTGCACCAACTTCTCCCTATTGGCTCTGCATCTCCCTGCCCACCCAGCCCCCAGGTTTGCCCGGCACAGCTGTGTTCCCTGGCCTTTCCCTCACTGTCACCGCTGAAGGGTTGGTAAATAGAGAACACACCCAAAAGCCTGTCAGATTCTTCTGCACTGGTGCACACACCCCAGTGATAAGCCAACTCCTCTATCATTTGCCCAGGATCTTTGAATTTAGATGCTGGGTCAAGAAAGATGACACTTTTGCAAGAAGCTGTTCTTTGAGAGAAATGATATTTCTTAGCATCTTCCCCGGGCCTGCAACATAATAGGCAGGTATTGTCCTGGTGATAAATGACATTTCCTCCAGAAAACAATTACAACACCGTGGGTCCTAAGCTGAAGCTTCTCCAGTATCCCTCTCTGCTTGGGGAGTGAGTATGAATCAACCCACAGAATCAGAGGGGCCTGCGAGACCAGCTCTCTTTCCTATAACTCAGTTTATTTCAAATTCCCACTTATCTCTGTTAATAGGAAATGACGTGACATTCTGGAAGCTTCCCATTCACCCTTTCCTTTAAGTCACTGGTTCATAAATGGGAGAGACACTGCCCCTAGTGAGCCTTCCAGAAATTCTTTTGGGGAGTCAGCAGTCACAGACTCAGAGGTGACCTTGCCATGTAGTGGTTAGACGCTAGAGATACCAAATGTCCTGCAAGGCACGAGACAATCCCACACCATAAAGACTTGTCTGGGATCCCAGCTTTTGAATGTCCACTAGACATTCATATAGGTGAAGCACCAGTTTATAATTCTCAGAGCCTAGACCCAACTCCATTTGATGTACACACGCCAAGTATTCTTCACACAGTTTTAATACGCACTGAATTTTACAAGAATGTAGCTACCATAGAAATTGATGAAAGACTGTCCTTTGTGCTCATCATACTTGTTCCGCGTATCAGAAAAGCACGTGGTAAAGGCAATGCACCGTGTATGGCGTTCACCTCTTCGATATAACACACTCGTCTGGATTTGCATTTGTGGCTGTTGAGATCATTGTTTCAATGCATAAGGGAAGGCATTGGATTTGCTCCATCATGGGTTCCAGTGTGTCAAGCCCAAGGATTTGAATGTTGACATGCCCGTTTTATTGTAAATATTGTCCTCTCATTTCTCCTTTTAAAAACTATGATTGTAGATAGAGGCTTTTTGGTGTTAAACAGTGTGTTTAGCAGACCCTGTCCATATCCTCTCCGCCCCCATCTCCTGGAGCAGTCATCTCCACACATAGAAAAATGCTGCCTGTTACCAGTGGCCACCCTCAGCCTCAGGGCATTTCCCTTGACCTTGAAGCAGCCCTTGACCAATGACCCACAATGAGTTGGTGGATAATACACCCCTCAGGTGAGATGACCTTGAGGTGTGTTCTGCACATTTCCCAGAAGTCTCCAGTGGGAATGAGCCTCAGTTGCCCAAGGAGGTAACTCGCTTGCTCGTGCATCCTGCCTTGGCTTCTCGCCCTTCCCTGTCTCACGACCCCATTCCCCCAGCAGTGCCGTCTGGGGATCATCTCCCATATACACACTACTCAAAGTCATGTCTTCGTCTCAGGGGCAATTTCTGGACAACCCAAAGTATTTGTTTGAAAAAGAGGACATTTTGTTTGAAAGCATGGAGAGCGACCGCTTCAGGCTTGGTCAAGGTTTGGAATGCGGTGCAGTGCCAGGGAGCATGTGTGGGGCGTTTGTTATCCCTCCTCTGTCAGGCTGAGGTTCTCTCCCGACTCTGGACCAATCTTGAGATGCAGTTGATTCTCCAACCTTAAAGAACCCAGTCTCTGACCTCCAGAGATTGCTGTGTCGGACTCACAGAAATAAAGCAGAAAACACGAATGAGCAAAGCTGTCTGGGTGCAAGGAAAGTCATGCAGATAGAAACATCTTTTGTTTCCCACTTTTAGTAGAAACATGGATGCATAGAGCATTCATCCCTTCCTTCAAAAGTATTTATTGAGCATCTATATGCCAGGCACTGGGACAAAAGAGACAAAATCATTTCCCTTGTCGAGCTGGGAAAGGCTGATAACAAACCAATACATAACATATGGATTATATTAAGTGGTAATATACAGAAAAAGAAAGCAGGAAAGGGGGGGGAAGAGGGCTAGCGGTGAGGATATTGATGTTTTTTAAAGACAAGTCAGAGAAGACCTCAGTCAAGAGTGATAAATGGCAGCAGACACTCTGCCTTCAGGTCCAGGGTTTGGTTTCCGCTAAAGGAATGGTGGGTCCGGTGGAGATTTGGAGAACATCCATCTCCTAAAAAGATGCTTCTGCACAGCTGCAGCAAGTATCGCCACGTCAGATCTTCCGATTCTCCAACGGGATTTGTCACCTCCCTCGGGGACTGCCAGCAAGCAGAGCAAAGTTCCTGGCACCTTGAGGATGTGCAAACTTTCCTTTCTGCAGAGTATTTTTAAAACAAAAGCCAGAAAGTCACAGTGGTGGCCTGACTTTAACATCCGGTCCCGTTCCTCCCCTGCGCCACTCTTCCCTGAGGGATGGAAAGGGAAGAGGGGAGGAGGATGCAGAGAAAAAGCAATTCCTAGGTTAGTGTCCCCTGGTCCCACTTGCTCTCTCTTCCTCTCAACATACTCAGAATATTGGAAGCATCGCCTCGCAAAGTTGATGGCGGGGGAGAGGGGATGATATTTTTTCTTCAAAAGCTTTGGAAGGAAGGGCATGTCGCTAGAGATCCCAATAGGAAACCCCAAATAAGAAACCCATATTGGCTTGTGGAAGTTCGGGCCTTGGCATCGGGGCCCTGCCTTGGCAGGGCTGTGCCGACATTTAGAAGCTGCGGCTGCCAACTCCCGCGGAACTTCCAGCGGGAGTTTTACGACTCACTCTCATCCAAGCCGCTGTTTGGGCCGAGGCCTGATTACTCCTAATGACTCCGTTTCCACAGCAATGGCCAAATCCTCTGTCATCCTGCCGGGGCCTGGAATGGCTCAGATTTTAGGAAAGAGATGCTCCTTGTAACGCGTGGAGGTGCTGACGGCCACTCTCCAGGGCGCTGGCTCCTTGTGCCAAGAGCTAAATGCAAGCACGCAGAAACCATCCCTGAACCAGGGGGGACGTGGGTTTGCCTATTGCTAAAGATGCCCCAACTCTCCACTGGTTGAGAACATTGTTGTCCTTGAATGCGTATGTATTTCTCTGGCTCTTGAAGGAAGCCAAGGCCTAAGAATGAAGGGAGCTTTTGTCGTGAAGAGTGATGGTTGGGCAAAAATGATTGGCCTGTTTGCTGATGCTAAAACATTCTGCTCCGTGGCCAATTGGCTCTTAGCTGTAGGCTCCTGGCGTGTTGCATATACATGTAGCAGGGGAGTTGTTGACAGCTCTCCCAGGTTGACGGGTCTCTAGCTGGTTCATTGAGTCTGCATTCCTAAAACATACATGCCAAGGTCTCTACTCTATCACTTCACTAGAGAGCCACTTCACCCCCTTTTGGGAGGCTCATAGTGTCTGGAGCTTTGCAAGTGGGGACGTCTACATAGAGTAAATCAAGTGGAAAGCAAGCAATGTCTTCGGACGTGGATGAATGCCACTTTGGCCAGAAGATGACCCGCTAGAGGCTGGATTGTGACAAAGTGAAGGTGTGCCCCCCCACCACAAGGGACAAACCGTGGTCAGTTGTGTGCACACATGATGTCCTGCTGGCAATGTCTCAAGAGCCACCTGGCCTCTGGGCCTTCCACCAACATGCGTCATTGCAGTTGTCAGTCAAAACCACCCAGGTAACTCCTTCCTAGGGTCGACTGGTCTCTCGTCTTGAAAAACCTCTCCAGCTCAGATCGCACGGTCCCCCTAGGAACCCGCTTCCTTCTCCATCAACTCAAATCCCTTTTTAGTCGATGACACAAAGACCCTTCTTTTCTTCCTCTTTTTTTTCCCAGTGAATAGAGGAATACAGCTCCCTGTTGCCTCCACCACAAAAGCCTTTCTTCCTCTTTGTTCTAAGTCTTGAAGAGTCTTGAGGCCTGATGCCAGCATCTGCCAAAATGTGGTTCTCCTTTCCTCAAAGGCAGGGAGGGCTTCACATTCAAATCTTCTGATGTAGCAAAGAAAGGAAGTAGGGGAAAAACTGCTAAGTCTCTACATTAAAAGTATCTCAACTCCTGTATTCCAGCTCACCTGGTCCATTCTCCCAGACTGTTAGTTTAGAGAAAGTTGCACAGGGTGAGGGGTTTAATGTCTACTGTGTAAGCAGTTTCTTAGACGCGTTATCAGTGCCAGGAGGCAAGCTAGCCAGTCTCGCCCTCCACAGTTTCACTGAGAATTTTCTCCTGTAGAGTTGATACGTTACTGTCTTTCTGTCTGTCTGTATGTATGTATGTATGTCTATCTGTCATGAAAGTTAAGTAGTGGGGAGGATATTTAGCCTCTTTCAGGAAATACATCTTCTAAAGAGTTGGTGCCTGTTTTTGCACGCAAACACGTGGGTTGTGTCCCAACGTAATCATCAATGTTTTGGTGCTACATTCCAACTGCCCAGAATCTAATGCCAGCTCCACCTCTTTCTACGTTGGTGGGAGATGACTCAGCCTCTGCAAGTCTGTCTTCTCCCCCCAGATGCAGGTGGTGATAGGCTTCACCCACAGAGCTCTTGTAAATATTAAACGAGAGAAGCTACGTCAAGGGCATGACAACTACGAAGGAGTCATTGCATATTAGGTGTGGTTGTTGTTGTTGTTATTAAGTGAGGCAGATAGACCAGGCTCCATTCTATACATTTCCCTTTTGGGTCAATGGCTTATATTATGGCACGTTCTCGAAAGTAATAGAGCCACGTGTGTTTTCAAATAGCAATACCTACAGATACCAATATTCTAATTACTCTATGCCAGGCAATGTGCATGCATTGTCTCATTCGGTCCTGGCAATACTTCTGTAAGGTGCCACCACTGTCAGCTCAGCTTTGCCGGTGAAGGGCCTGGGCCACACAATTTGATCAGCTTTACATGTCAACACGAGGATTCAAACCTGATCTGACTTCACAGCCCAGGCCCTTACCTTGCACTTTGCAGCACCTCGCATTTTCAAATGCCAGACAGTTCAGAATTCTGCTAATTCTGCAAGAACGTCTCCCACTTAACCCACGTTAGACTACTTTTCTGTACACTTACTTTATGTCACAAGCCTGACGTGGTAAGCACTGCTGAGACTAAAGCTGCAGTTTTTGTTTCTTCTCTTTTTCTGACAAGCCAATGGCTAGAAATGAAAACCAAAGGCAAATCTATTTGTTTTTATTGTTTCGTGAACTTTAGATATTAAAAAAAAAAAATAAGATGGACACGGATGCAAGAAAGTAACTTCTGTACACTTGTTTATACGCGATACATACAACGTGGACTTGTGTGTGCGTGTGTCACCCCCCTGCCCTGGGACAAAAGGTCATTACAGCAGCTTGTCAAAGGCCCCAGAAATATTCCTGTCCAGTGGTCTGTTTGGTTATCATTATTTTGGGTTATGTGCTTCTAGTTGGAGGTAGGGGTTCCTTTAGAGAAAGTTGGGTCATCAAAGACAATGAGATCTTTACACAACATGATTACTGATAAACCAAACCAACATTCTTACAGCGTTTTGGAATCTATAGTAATTTTCACCACCCTGGTATTATCCAAGCCACAAACTGATAACAACATAGGAAAACATGAGCAAAGTGAGGGGAAATAAAGACGGCAGTAAGGATTTTCAATAAGTGAAATTCACTCCGTATAAAGTATTATGCCGTGTTTGATCCAGCTCAATAAATTTTACTAAGCATTGTCTCTGTGCCACGCACTATTTTTGGCATTGATGTACATAATTCTGGTTCCCATGTAATTATTAAAGTGCAGACAAGCAAACAATAAAATGAGTATGGACGATGCAGGTAATGATGCATCCACAGAATGCACACGTCAGGGCATAGAGGATGCAGGAGAGTGAAGGGAGACCACAGGGACAGATGACATTTTAGTAGAGACTTGAGTGATTTGAGGCAGTAAGGCTTGAAGATAACAGGGAAAGGTGTTTTTGGAGAAGGGGAACACTAAATGAAAAGTCCCTGAGGCTTGAATGACCTTGTGTGTTCAAAGACTGGCAAGGAGGCCAGCGTGCAGGGCAAAACAAGCTTGGAGGAGAGCGGAAGGAGGGAGCTGAGGCTTGAGAGGACATCGTGAAGAGTCTGTTAGAGCCAACACAATTTTTATTTTTACTCTGAGCGTCTGTGTTTCCTGCTTTTTTGGGGGATAGAATCACCTTTTTTAAAAATGAAAAGATAGTAATGGCCGTGTTCTTTATGGTTCTTTAACATGCTTTCTTGGCAAAAAAAGAGTGTTGGAAACTCTGTCAATTCCTTGAAAACTGTGGAAGCTGGTCTGTGAAATCTGGAAGTCTGGGATGTCTGCTGTAGCAAACGTCTTGTGGCTTTCCGTAGGTGGAGGTGGCGTGGTACAGCAGGAAATGCGTGTACCAGACCTCCCCTGGCACAGACACGCCGGGTGACAGGAGGCAGGGAACTTCTATTTCTGGGTTTAACTTTTCCAGTCTCTTAAATGAGGAGAGCAGCTTAAAAGAATCCTGAGTCAATGGAAGCTTAAAGACAAAGAAAGTCGGCGGGTAGAGTCATCAAGGCAAGCAGATCAGGCCTGGAAGAGTGACAGGACCCCAGGAACAGGACCTAGCGGCTTCTTTATGAAGGGGCAGCATAGTCACCAAGCTGGAAGGAAATGTAAGGGTTACTGTCACCTCCGCAGATTTTTTGTGAAAAAACAGAAATCATGGTTTGTAGGTGACATCTCTCTGTTCATAAATATTAGCAACTATTTCATTAAAAAAAATAATAATAACACTGTGTGAGGCCACAAAGCACACCTGTGTGCTAAGTTTGGCTGTAGGGTGGTGTATTAGTTTCCTAGGGTGGCCATAGCAAATTACACAGAGTGAGTAGCTGAAAATGGCGCAAATGGATTCTCTCCCCACCTTGGAGGCCAGAAGTTTGAAATCAAGGCATCAGCAGGGCCACACTCCCTCTGAAGGCTCTAGAGAGGACCCTACGTGGCCTCTCCCCACTGCTGGCATCCCTCAGTGTTCCTTGGCTTGTTGCTGCATCACGGTGGCTCCAACCTCTGCCTCCTCCTTCTGTTGGCCTTCTCCTCTGTGTGTCCCTGCATCCTCTCTCCTCATTAGGACACCGGTCATTGGTTTTAGGACCCACCCTACTCTAGTAGGACCTCCTTTTAAGCTGATTACATCTCCAAAGACCCTATTTCTAAACAAGGTCACAGTCATAGGTACAACCACTTAGAACTTGGTCATATATTTGGAGGGAAGAGGGAGACGATTGAATTCCACCCCCTATAAGAACGTATGGCTTCTATTATGAATTCGTCAGGATAGAGCTTCTGCCCTAGAAATCTGGGAAGCATAAAATGATTAAAATCTACTCTGTTGAGTTGAGGGTGGCCATCTCTCCGGGATGTAAATGACACATGGGAAAGAGTTAGGATGGGTTTTCAAAATGGCTTGTTTTGGCCCTGAGACTTGGATCAAGTCAGGCACATATGGTTCTTCAAAACAGTGTGGGGCAGTTTCCTAGGGCTGCTGTAGAAGGTGCCACCAACTGGGCGGCACAGAACAACCGAAATTTCGTCTCTCGCTGTTCTGGAGGCTGGAAGTCTGGCATCAAGGTGGCAGCAGAGACACGCAACGCAGCCTTGGAAGGTGCTCAGGAAGGACCCTCCTTTGCCTCTTCCAAACATCCTGGTGGCTCCCAGAAATCCTCTGGGCTGGCAGCTACATGACAACCTCTGCCGCTTTCTACTCCTCTTCTTATTAGGAAACAGTCATTAGATTAGGGTTCTCCCTAATCCAATGATAATGGATTTGGGGGCCGCTCTATTCAATTCAGTACAGATTCTATTAGCAGCACAGCCCCTTCCATCTGCCTGCCTCTGTGACCCTAACTTTTCTAGCTTTTCCTAAGAGTCGTTGCTGATCTTTCTATGCAGCTACTTCCTTAAGGAAAGCTTGCATCAACATCCAAGCATCCACACCAATGAAAAGTCCAGCTTCCACTTGAAAATGTCATTACTGGTAAAATAGTTTAGGGGGGAAAAAAGACTTTATTTCCTCTCACATTTTTAAACATGGTAGTTCCTCACTTCTAGACTTTGAGCTCCAGAGGACCCGTCTGGAAAACTACCACAGGAATCACAATATAGAGGATTCAGGGGAGGAAAACCAAACCACTTTTTCACTTTCTTTGTCCCAGTGAATAAAAACTTTACGGAAAGCGCTCCATGCCTTTTCCAATCATATTCCTTTATGGCCTTTTCTCAACTACAGTTCTTTATGAGTTTCCTTTCCATCACATTTCTGATGAGTCTTTTTACTGCTTTGTACGACAAACTACAGCAAACCCTAAAATATGGATGTCTTGTTCTTCGGAGAAAATGGAAAAGTTCACAAGAAAAGAAAATGACATAAGATGAGTGAGTCCATTCTTAGCGATGGTATTCAAAAGTAAGGAGATTAGATAATGATGCAATTAGAGTCATTTCTATGGTTTTCTATAATTCTGAACATTTGCTGACTTCTTTGACTGGTTTGGTATTTATTCTTATATCATATCAATTTAAAATCACACTGAATGCTATGTCCAAAAGGGATGACAAATTATGAAGAAAATATGTTCAGTGAAATTTTTAAAGGGCTATCTAATTTTGACCTGAGATGTTATTATGAGGCCATCCAATCACTTGGGTCTTTTTTATTCTATCATTTGTGTTCCAAGTGTTTAAAATATTTAAATTGCCTTTCTTCTTGTTTCCCTAATGAGAGTTTATTTTCATCCAGTACATAATAACTGGCTAGAAATGGCTTTCTTTTTGTGTTTTCAATCCAGAACAAATGGAGACACCCGTTAGGAGGACAATCATGCCTTAACGTAGGGGGGAGGTCATCAGAAATACTGGGATTCAGGATATAGTTTAAGTTTAAGCCAACAGGATTTGATGATGGTCTGGCTGATGGTAGAGTCAGAGAAAGCAATGAGTCAAAGATGTCTTGATGTGATACAGAATTGTATACTTGAAATCTATGTAACTTTACTAACAATTGTCACCCCAATAAACTTTAATTTAAAAAAATAGGAAAAATAATATCGCCTATGTAGGGCAATAGATAGTGACTGGCATGCAATAAGCTCTCAATAAATGCCAGCTTTTAAAGATCTAAAACAAAAAACAAAAAAGATTCTGTGAATGTGGTTTTTCTGTTTTTTGGCTTTTGTTTTTATTGGGGGAATAGTGTGTTTTTCCAGGAGCCAGCAGCTCTAAGTCAAGTTGTTGTTTTCAATCTAGTTGTGGAGGGCGCAGCTCACTGCCCCATGCGGGGATCAAACTGGCAACGTGGATGTTATGAGCACCGAGCTCTAACCACTGAGCCAAGCGGCCACCCTGTGAATGAGGTTTTGATAAAGTCAGAGCCACAGGTCCAGAGCACCGGGCTCCTGGAACCGGGACCTGGGTGGGGTTCAGGTGGAAGTGGATAAGATTCTTCCTGGAACAGAGGGCACTGTACAGTAGCAATTCCAAGTTGGGTTCCTATTAAAAGGAAAATAGACCCCTTTGGATTATATCACTGTTACTCAGTGATATATGTATTATACTACATATACTATTAATAGTAGGATTATTTTAAGTTGAGAAAAACCTATTTTTAACGTAGCCCGAGCCCATGTCATAATTCATGAAATTATGATGGGCATATTCTTACTTATAATGTTCAGGTATTTATTTCATTGAGAATTCTATACATACATGCATGTGCACACACACACACACACACATCAGTCTATCAAACCCATGACAGCACGGATTATGACTTAGGGGTAAGACTAACTTTTAAAAGCTAGTTAATTTTCGAAAGTATTAAGAGAATAATAATAAAATAGATTCCAGACTGTGGCAAAAATTGTGAAGGTGGCCCACAAAAAAATTGCAGTTTGAAAAATCGAATTAGATCAACTCTTATCTGGATGCATATGAAAATGACAGGAGAATAAAGTTCAAATTCGGTGAGTGAGAAATTCATCGGATCCACAGTCTATATACTTCTCCAAATCAAGGCGACAAACTCGCATAAAGCAAGGAGATAAAATGACAGAATCTGCGGGGTGATATGAGTGGCACTTACTCCCCAAATGGAATAATGACTTAGGAAAGGAAAGCTGAGTGAGGAAAAACATTGATAATTGTCCAATAAATCTTTCCATAACCTCCCATTAGTCATCACCGCATTCCTGTCTCTCCTTAACCTACTGAGGGAGAGAAGTAAGACGGAGGACCAGGCGAGAGATTGCTGGAAACCATGCAAAGGCGCCACAGCACTGCTGGTTTTCCCATTTCGGGAGACCTACGGGGTTTCCCCTTCCCATGACGTCAGCACCATCAGATAGTTATCAGCCAATTGTAGCTTGCCATTTGCCCTTGTTAGAACCGTTGGGAAATACTCTTGTGCCTTGACAGTGTGTTTTCTGCCTTAGGCGTCGGACCTGGGTCAAGTCAGGTCATCTCCTCATTACCAAAAGGAGCTGAGAAGTTCTGAACCTGTATACCTTTTGCTGCAATCTGGGGCCTAAACTGTGGTTCTGGGTACTCACCAGCTTTCTCCGTTTTCCTTCATTTGTTCATTTATTCTTCCATTTTATTGAGTGCCTCCTGTGCAAAATACTGATATAATAACAGGAACGAGAGCAAATACAGTCCTCAGAAGCTTGAATCTCATGAGCCAGCAGGAGGGAAGAGTCCATCAGATAAACCTATAAGTAACTGGCAAGGGAGTGTGGTGTTACGAAGAAGTCCAAAGTCGTATAAGAGTCTGCCTTATACCTTGTCTTGGGAGTGAGAGGAGACTACCCTGAGAAAAGAGAGTTTGGGGAGAAGTTAGCCAAGTGAGGAGGGAGAGGAAGAACATTCCAGACAGGGGCACCAATGTGTACTAAGGCTCTGACTCTAAGGAACTTGCTGTGTTTGAAGAACAACAAGAAAGTCACCGTGGAGAATGGGTAGTAAGTAGATTTGACCCAGACTGAGGGGTCCCCCAGGATGTGGGACTTTCAGTGCTGAAACCAGGAAAGTCCTGGCAAGCCAAGATGAATGGGTCAGCCAAAGAGTAAGCAATAGGAAGAGCGGTGTTGAGCTGGGCTGGAGAGATGAGTAGGGACTGAGTGGTTACTGCTCGCAGCTCCTGTCATCTTCTCTGACTCCTTGGGACCTCAGGATAACAAGGGTGTGCTCTTCTAGTTTTCTATTGCTGCATAACAAGCCTCCCCAAAACTTAGTGGCTTAAAACAATGACTGATTGTTCTCTCTCACAGCTCTAGGAGTTGACCTGACTCAGTGGTGGTTCTCACTTGGGGTCTTTCATACAGTTGCCGTCACGTGACAGCTGAAGTTACAGTCGCCTGAACGCTTTACTGGGTTGAATATCCAAGATGGATGTTTCCACTCACATCTGGCATCTCAGCTGAGATGCTTGGAGTAGCTTGGAGCTAGCTGAGCATATCTTTTCGTCTCTCTCTCTCTCTCTCTCTCTTTCTCCCCCCCCACCCCCCTGCCCCGTCTGTATAGCTCCACTTGTTTAGCTTCTTCACAGCATGAAGTCCTCAGGATAGACTCCTTACATGGCACTGACTTGGGAACTGTTAGAGAGTTCTCACAGCAGGCATTCTAAGAGACCCACAGAAATTTGAAAGTTCCTTATGACCTGATTTGGAAATCACTTCTGTTGCATTCTACTGGTCAAAGTGAGTCATAGGCCTAGGCCAGATTCAAAAAGCATGGGTGTAGACTCCTTTCGATGGGGGGAATAGCAAAGAATGTGTGACCATCTTTGTATTCCTCCAGAGATGCTATGGGTCAGTGTGCCTCACAGACTCATGGTGGGCTTTATTGACAAGAGGCTATGCTTGGCCTCATGGAAACAGGCAAGGAGTCACCACAGGTCTAGCTCAAAAGTAGATATTTCAATCAAGGCTCGTGCAAGTCAAGGCCTCGTTCCCTTAGTGCAACATTGCACGACCCCTTTCAAGAGCGTCACTCTTGCTCTGTTCACATCAACAGAACATCCCAATATGCGATGGGAGAGGGAAGAGGCACAGCTGTGAATGGGACCCTCAGCTCCGTTCAGAGATGTGTGCCTTGAGTGCCGTGTGCGATGATTGTACCTCCTTCTTGCAGACTCTTAGCATGTTGGGAAGCACGGCATCTTCTCGTGACTCTCTAACAGTTCCCAAGCAGACAGAGTCTCTCAGTAGGTTGGAAGCAAGACTATTCCTTGGCTCTTTCTTGTTTGTCCATAATCTATCGATTATCTGAGGTTGACAAACTTGTAATGGGCTAAATAGTAAATATTAGAAGTTTGGCAGGCTGTAGGGTCACTGTTGCAACTACTCAACTCTGTCATTACAGCCATAGACAATTCATAAATGACTGGGTGTAGTTGTGTATCAATAAAACTTTATTTACAGAAACAGGTGACTGACCAAATCCCATGAGCCATGGTTTGCCCACTTCTGGATTAGATGACTGCCTCAATGATATATATTCTCCATTTGTACTAAGGGAAATGTGAAGACAAACTTATCGTAAGGTGAGAGAAATTCCAGCTCTCACTAGACAATTCCATTTAAAAGGTAAAAATAATAGAACCTACTGCAGAGAACAAAAATGAAATCTTAACCGAAAATTTCACTCAAAATCTCCCACACCTTAAGCTGGAAGCCAGAAACAAATTCTTCCAATGCATACTGAATTTGCACTTAAGTCTCAAAAGCCTTTCTCCCTGTTTAAGTATAGACTCTGAATATCCATAACAAAGTTAAACCCTGAGTAGCCATTTTCTCATGATAGGAGTTCAATTAGTACATTGGAAAATTAAATCAGTGTTTTCCAAGATGTGAAACATACACCTCAGGTGATAAGTAAGAAGATTTAAGGTAGTATGATAAATGAATACTTTTTATTGGAATTATCCATTTATATTTTATAAAAATTGTTTTACTATGTATTTTGAAACTATAACTGCCACATGGAGACTATTACTTCACAGATGCTGCTTAAGACAGGCTACAGAATGTATTTACATGTTTTAAAAGTGAGTTGATATAAAATTACTAAAGAAAAGTAATATTAAAGATGATCAAGAATATGGAAAAATTTGTGAAGACAGTAAATAAATTATTCTTTCTTAGGAAACACTGGATTCAATATTTTCTATCTCACCCTGGCCAAACACTGGACTAGCCACTTGGTGAAGACAGGTACCAAGTGATTTTTTTTTTAATTTATTGGGGTGACAATGGTTAGTAAAGTTACATAGGTTTCAGGTGTACAATTCTGTAAGACATCATCTATATATCACATTGTGTGTTCACCACCCAGAGTCAGTTCTCCTTCCATCACCATATATTTGATCCCCTTTACCCTCATCTACCACCCCCCTGCCCCTCTTACCCTCTGGTAACCACTAAACTATTGTCTGTGTCTATGAGTTTTTGTTCCTTCATTTTTTTGTCTTGTTCTTTTGTTGTTTTCGGTTTTATATACTACATATCAGTGAAATCATATGGTTCTCTACTTTTTCTGTCTGACTTACTTCGCTTAGCATAATAATCTCAAAATCCATCCATGTTGTCACAAATTTTCCTATATCATCTTTTCTTACCACCGAATAGTATTCCATTGTGTATATATACCACAACTTCTTTATCCGTTCATCTATCGAAGGACACTGGTTGTTCCCAGGTCTTGGGCACCGCAAATAAAGCTGCAATGAACATCAGAGCACATATATCTTTACAGATAAATGTTTTCAGATTTTGGGGGTAGATACCCAGGACAGGGATTAATTTTTTGATTTCTTGTTTATTGGTTTGTTTGGGGGTTTCTTCTCATCTCTTTCACCTGGCACAGTGCTTACTACAGAAAAGGCCCTCCATAAACATAGCGTGAGCGATTAAATTAATTGAGTTGTCATTCAAATTATTAGGTTCATTCTGAGTTGTGGAGGGCCATCTGACACAAACTCAAGGACCTAGTATTTCAGATGCTCCCAAATACAGTCAGAAGTTTGCAGAGCAGAAGGGATGGGCTTATTTAAACTCCGTCAGTTAGAAGTGGACAGTCTCCTGGGCTGACTTTGCCAAGGGAAGCCCAACGGTGCCATAAATCAGGAAATCTAATTGAAGCAATGTTTTAGGAATTACACAGCAATTAAATCAAATGGGGAAAGTTTCTAAGGAACACCTTTGACACCATAGGAGAAAAGTCAAAACAACCCCAAGCGTCTATGGGGAAAAATGGATCTCTTCCAAGGGCCTTGCTGGTTAATAATTATCAGAGACATCTGTGATTAAAACACTCTTCCTTCCAGAGGCTTTATGAGCTTGCCATAGATTTCCCTCATGTAAGAGCATAAGCCAAAGTGCGACAGTCGCTGAGGTGTTGCGAAAGGAGCAAACTGTGGAAAAAGGACTCGGAAAAGGAACATGTGGTGAAAAGTTCTAGCCTGCCGAAAACTAATTTTGGGAAACCGGCTCCCAAAATAGATGGTATGATCTGTGTCTGTTTACCCAGTGAAAGTAATTCAGGTCATTTCTACACTGATGTCACCAACTTCGAGGGAAACTCAACTTGAAGGCTGATAAAGGGCTGTGTGTGTGTGTGTGTGTGTGTGTGTGTGTGTGTGTAATGAAAGGTTTATCTAAAATATAGTAAAATCTTCCAAACCAGTGTTTCTAAAAAAAAAAAAAAAAAAAGTGAAACTCCTAGTACTATCTGTAATAGAGGTGATTTTTGGTAATATGTGGCGGGGGGAAAGACGTTCTTTAGCAATTATGTGCTATTTTGTATAATTAAACTAAAAATACACCTAATGCGTCCATGATATTATGAATTGTTGCTTAGAATGAAGCGAAGTTTTCAAAAAGTGTGTTAATTTTTCTGGAAAAACTGTGAAGGAAATAACTGAACACGGGGCGGGGTGGGAAGCTCTCCGACAGGACAAAATTCATGGAGGTTGTTTCGCACGTGTCTGAGGGTCATGAAACACTTCTAGAGCAGAGCTGTGACTTTCTTACCCACAAGGCAAAAGAGGAGTCCGCATCCTTCATTTAATAAAGTCCACTGAAGACAATGACAGCAGCGGTAGAGATAGAGGGTGGCACGCAGCATTCCCTTTTCGAGCTTAGATTATCCAGGTCAGGTATGCAATTGATCAGTTGGATGATGAGACTCTTGAAAAATAACTTTTTATCGCCAACACTTCACTCAACAAGCAGGTACACTCTCTCCTGCATATTTCAGAGGCATCGTTTATGGGGTGGTTCAAGAGAGTGGCAGCTGTGTACATCTCTATTTTTTTAATAATAACAACTGTTAGTAGTGTTCTTATATTTTTAGTTTTACTAGGAAATCCTCTCTATCCCAAAGAACTAGGAAATGTTTGTAATAGTAGAACTACTGTAGTGATGACTGTGCTGGTTGCTTCAATTCTTATGATTTTTCCAGCTCATCACATGTAGAATCTTGCGTTAGTGGTTCTAACCCAGGCCCAGCAGTTGGTAGCTATGTGATGTTGTGACTCATTTATCCACGATGCCTTGGGTGTAGCATCTGTAAAATGGGAATCAGGATCCCCACCTCTGGTTGATGATTAGATCAGGGGATGCAGATAATGTGTATAAAATACCGAGCATGGAGAAGGTGCACAGCCCATGCTAATTCCTCCTCATGCTTCTTCAGAGAGAACTAGTACATAGTAGACCCTCGATTATCCAAAAGATCAGTTACGAAACCTTTAAGAATACCAGTACCATGCAAAATCGTCTCTACCAATCTTTGTGTCCTAGCTTAGAACCGTCATTTGCTAGACGTTTCACTTTCTCTTTATTGCCATTGCTCGGTCTAGCAGTTACCTTCCATTTGGGCAGCCAGTTTCACAAGAAGAACAATGTCAGCCAGCTCTTTCTTCTCAGCTGAATTCGGTACCCTTCCTGGGGACAAGCGAAATGCTGGTTGTTTCCAAAAACTGCTCTAAGACCATGAAATTCAAGACAGAGCAGGCCCTCCATGATTGAGGACAGAGGTCCAAGGGCCTTCCCAGAGCGGCAGGTGATACGTCTCCTGACCCTCAGGTTTACCTGGGGGATGCTTTCATTCCCTACCGAGGTCTAACTCCACCTGGTGGGAGTGGGGGAGCTGTCAAACTTCAGAACTCTTCCTCGGAGACCCACCCTGGTGTTTTTCTCTCCTGTTTCCTGAGACGACTTTTTCTGACCAAATCCTGACATTTTTTGCCCCCTTTAGTGCTGGGATTGGGGATGAGTGAGCATAAACTCTAGCTCATAAGGTGTTTTATTAAATCTATTGTTTATGCCAGGCCCTTGGTACCTTGGGTTTCTCCCTAACTATCCCCCATCCAAGTGGGAAAGAGTCATAGGAGTTAAAAGAACTGGAGAAGGTGGGAGAAGTCAATGAATCACCACAATGTCACCCACCACGGAGCCAACACAACACAGGTGCTAAGGTGTGGTGAGTGCAGGCGGCTGAGGGAATGTAGAGCTGCTTTAAGGGGAGGTCAGACAAGACATAGAAGGGTCCAGATAATGATATTCAAATTGCTCTTCTTGAGTCCTGGTGGCCGTTTCCAGGCACTCTACAGCTCCCTTGAGCCTGCAATTTCCTATCTGGATTGTATCACTTGGCCCTGCAAAGATTGGGACCATACAATCGCACACAATTAATAGTAACTACATACGTGAGCCCCAAAGCCAAAACTCTCAGGACCAGAGAGACAACCTGGCATGAGGAGAAGGACCAAGTTCTATACGTTGGGTTCAAAACAGGATTTGTCTCTTCTAATTCTACGACCTTGAGCAAGTCGCTGCTCCTCTCTTAGCCTTGGTTTCCTTATCTGTAAAATGGGCTACTAATCCCTACTTTTGATCTATGATTTTCATATCTATGAAAATTAGATTATTATTTTATTGGGTAATAAAACTAGAAAATTATTATCTGTGAAAATGCTTAGTAGACCAAAAAGACTACACAAATATTAGGCAGCATTTTTATTTGTAGGGTGCAATTAGCCTGCATACAGCCCTAAATCCTGGATGGACTCTAGAAGTTCTATGTGGGTGGATTAAATCTATGACTTTTATTTTATAATTATTTGACTGTTACTTACCAAAAAAATGCACTATTTCCATTCCTCCTAAATACCTCATTTATTTAAGCTTGCTAGTTATTTCAATTCTGGAAGTTTACCATGATAAATGATTAGCTATTCCCTTAATATAAATTCAGGCAGTAACTAAAAAGCTTAGGCTTCCTAAAAAAGCCAGAGCTGACTTTTTGTTATGTGCAGTGTTCCCAGAACACTCCTCAGGATGACACGGGGATTGCACCTCAGACTCTGCATTTCCTCCCTTTGCTATTTTGGAAACCTGAACCAGTCAGAACGGTGCCCCTGGGAAGGCTCCGTGACCTTGAACAAGGAGAGGTGTGAGAGCCAACCAGGTTCCCCGAGGAGCTGTGAGGTGGAGGGATTTCTTCCAGAAACACAGGGAAATTTATGTGGGGAGCACACAGTTGGGAGTTGTGAGTTGGCTCTTGCTTACAGACAAATAGCAGGAAGGGCCGAAAGGGGCAGGAAAGGAAGACATTCATTACTGCAGGCGAGAGAGTTGACGGGAGCGGGACACTCCAGAGAGAGGGAAGGCAGAAGTGCAGTCCCTGAGTGGCTTCATGAATAAGGCCACGCACTTCTAGCCACTGGCAGACACTTAGTTAAGGCAAATTAAGATTAGAATTCAGCATTTTTATCACTTTTAGTTTTTGGTGAGCAGAGAGCATCACACAGTCCATATCTGCTTTCTTTATCACCTCCCTTTTGGGACACTCCCAAAATCCTGCCGCAGTAACGTCTGTAAAACGTGTGCTGGACTTGCCATCTCGCCCCAACCTTACCACTTCCCAGCTGTGTGACTTCAGCGAGGGGCTGACCTCCCTGGGCCTGTGTTCAATTTTATATTAGGTTGGTGCAAAAGTAACTGTGGCTTAAGAGGTTGAAAATAATTGCAAAAACTGCACTTACTTTTGCACCAACCTAATAAAATGACTGTGATCCCTGTCGTAAGTGAAAATATTCCCCTGAGCTGAAAAATCAATAAAGCAGGGATGGACCACGTGGTACCTGTGTTACTTAGCTTCCTCTCATCGTTTTTTGTTTTTGTTTTTGTTTTTTTGTTTTTGTTTTTTTTTACATAAACAGGGGCTACATCTAAAACTGGAGCTAAATGACATTATATTTGCTCATGTTTACAACTAGAGGCATCAATCCAGGTCTAGTTCTACAGGAAAAGTATTCCATGTGTAATAGGAATAAGGTGGAAACAGGAAGGAGAGAACCTTTCTTAAAAGGGTCTCTTAATCACTTGGGAACATCACATCACCGCCTTATGAGATTTCAGCTTCTCAAAAATAGAAAATAAAGGAAAACTCAGAAGTTAGTATCGCACACACACACCAGCCAAGAAGATATTTTCACCCCCACAAAAAGAAAAAGTCGAATGTCTCATAATGACATACTGCAAGGACCATCCCCGTTCTCCTGGGTGCCGACAAGCAGATTCCGGCCATAAAATGGTGAAGAACAATCTCCAGACTTTGCCTTGGTGGGGAGAATAGAGACACCGTTCATGGGGCAGGGCAAGCTTTTCTCACAATTCGTCTTAATATTTTCCTCGTCCCCCTGTTACCCCGGAGATGTCCTTAAGGTCGTGGGTAGCCCTCAAGTTTTAATCCAGGGTCCCCAAGTAGCGTTCCCCTCAGCTAGGCAGTAACTGGTCCACAGGGAGTGTCACTTATTCATTCAGTCAATCTCATGTACCTCCTCCTCGGGCACAGGGCTAGGGAGGAGTAGGAGGAACAAAGCCCAGTGTCTGCCTAAGTCAGGAAGGAGTTTGGAACTTTCGAGATTCCGAAAAGAAAGCTCTGGAGGCTGGACTCTAGTTTGCACAGCAGGAGACTGGTTCAGAGAAGCAGGTGAGGAAAGCAGGGGCCAGATGACACTGGACAGTCGTGACGCCCTGTCCCCACCAAGGTGAGGACTTTAGCTCATAGTCTCAGCCTTGTCACCTTTCCGAGGGTATTTCAACCCCCTGCATCTGCCAGCACCTAAATGAGCCCACCCTTTCTGCACTGGAGGAGGCTGGACCCACAGTCACATATTTCGCTAGAACCCATTGCTCGCCTTCGTGTGGCCTGAGAATTTCAAGTGCCGTGACAAGGCTCTGTATTTATATAACAAGCCTTGCTCAAGTATTTTTAAGCCCACTGTTTAGAAACACACAGAGGGGGGAAAGAAAGAGAATAAATATGGAAATCAAATGTAAAAACTTCTGGCTCTTGCAACCAGCTTCCTGGGGGAATTTTCCTCTGTGTTCTTTCCACTTCTTCCACTCAGCGGAATGACTGCTAGTCATTAAGGAAATCTGTGAGGAGCTCACGGTACAGGGATTGTACACCACGGCTCCCATCCTCATTTGCATATCCCATTTTTTGATTGGCAGCTGTACATGAAATGCCATATCAGTTGAAAGTATGTTGTGAGCTGGCACTAATGATCCCATGGCTCCAGGGAAACCTGCCATATTGTAATTTGGCTATCAGGCATGAAAGAAATAATTCTAAGTGCCAGGAATGCAAGACTGAATAAGTGTTTCACGGCTGCAGATTGCCAAGGGTGACACTTCTGATTTAGAATAAACGAATGCCCCATTGCCTTTGGGGTACCGAGAGTTTGCATTGTATCTGAGCTGTGTGTATAAAACATTAGTCTAAGAAAATGGCTTCAGTGTAAGATGGGAAACAGAGGCCTGCTCCCAGAAGGCAGCAGAATGTTTACAACTAATCACGGGATGAAAGGATTTTGCTACCTTCTATAATGACAGGCAAACAGGATTTGCTTTTCCTGAGATGGAGAATAATGGTTATGTTAACTCTGCCTCGCCTTGCCTTTTTTTTTTTTTTTAATGAAATGCTCTTTTGTAAAGAAAACCACATCTGTTTCCTTTTATATATGAAAGGGATATAAATTCTTTTTTTTTTCCCCTCCCTGTGTGTGAATAGCCCATTGGTGTACCTTGGAATTAAATAACCCTTTCTGATGTCATCCGGATCTCAGAGGTCTGGAAGGATGGCTGTCACCTCCTTCTCCTTGGCGTCTGACTTCACACACTTGCCTATACATAGAGGGGCTTTAGAAGTAGGGAGTGATCGCTTTCACTTGGATTTTCATTAAGGTACCCATGCAAATACCAGGCATCTCTAGCTCCACGGGGGTCTCCATTTCCGTTACAAACGCCCCATGCAGCCACGTAGGAAATGCTGAAAACAGTTGCCTAAAGAGCAGTGCCTTCCTGGAAGAAACCACGGGAAGTTGGCACCTGCCCGCGGTCTCGGTGGCCCACGTGGGTCCTGCCGGCAGCATCATGTTAAGATCTGTTGTATTTTCTCTTGATTCTTCAGAGATTGTTCCTACCTTTGCACTTCCTTCCTTGGTCATCCTTAAAGCCCAGACTCAGGTACCACAGATGGGTGCTCAGATGGGGCAGGACCACAGTCGTGGAAAATGCCACGGCCATTTTGTACTGTGGGCGAAAGCCAGTGGGGTTACATCAAGTCAGGGTTGGGGGATGGCTGGACCTCTTTTGTTCTCAGTTTTTCCACTTGGAAAGAAACCAGCCTGACTCTTGGGCTCCTCTCGTGTTGGAAACTTCATTACTGCTGCTTGCCCACGTGGCTGGTGGATTTGGCAAGAGCCATAGTGAATAGCTAAGCGTATGTTAAAAGATAACTCAGAGCGTGGTCAGATTTACCCATCACTACCAAACCGACTGAGCAAACTCCCTTCACACGATCCCTTAAGCATTTCCACAGTTGCCAAAAATTGCCCCTGCTTCTAAAACATGTTAAAGGCTCAATAACACAATAAAAATGTGTTGAGCACCACCTACGTGTCAGAAGTTGTGGTTTATGGCTTGTAATACAACGCACAGATTCCATAAGAAGGGAAAGGATTTTAAAATTGGAAATAGGATATGCTAAAGATATTCTTAATTCAAACTCACCGTGTTTTTAATGCCTTTACTTGAGATGCAAATTATTGGGCATTTCCTCCCCGTGAGAGGATTTCATGGTACAAAAGCAAATGAGGCAGGACTCCTGTCCTCAAATAACTCATAGTGGAAGGGGCAACACACACACACAAAACATACTGTGATGACACAAGCACTTACAGGGTTGTAAGACCAACAGTCAATGGCCTCGCAGTTATGATCCCAAGAGAAAATACCAGGTTAGAAATACAAGAAACAAATGGCCAAACTTTTCTCTGTCACTTTCAAAGGATGTGTAGATTTAGAGTTCAACTCAGAAAGCCTCACTGTGCACCTACTATGTGCTAGGCACTCTATTTAGATACTTTCGTATATATTGTCTACTTGAATTCTTCCAGTGGCAAATCGTTCATTGATATTGAAATCACAGAGCTTCAATATTAAAACAAAGTGACGTCAACCTTGCAGGCAAGTTGGGAACATACTAGAATGCTTGACCTTTTTCCCATTTGTCATCAAAGGTTTTCTTAAGCTATAAATGTTTAAAGGCCCAGACATCCACATATAGATTTGCCTTGTGTTCCTTTCTTTAGTGTAACTTAATAGTTCTTAAACATTAGCAGACATAAAAATGGCTAAACGGAGTTGACTCTACCAAACCTTTCATTCTGTACTTAAGGGGGATTTGAGGGATTTTCCAGGAGTCGTTTTGTTCTATGCAGTTTTTGCTTTAAGCTCTGATTTCGTGCCTGACTCCGACATGATGGGGTCTCCACTACCTGTCGAAAGGGCCATGAGAGCCCGGAGGAAATTGTATCTCAGTCACGTTAGGCCTGGAAGAGGGGTAGTCATGGAAGACTTCATTCAGGAGGTGACTTTCCATAATGAAGGAATGCAAAGAGATAATTCCAGGCAGAGTGGCCAGGACAAGCAAATGCCAGGAGGTTATGAGAGCATACATGCTTTTGGGTTGAGAGGCTGGAGGTAAAGTCGTGGCAGAGATGAAGTGAGAAAAGTGGGCAGACAACCATGCTCCACTCTTTAGACATTATTGGGTTGGCTACCCGTTTGTTTCGAGATCTCTAGGCCTGTGGTTTTCAACTAGGGGTGGGTTGACCCTCAAGGGACACTTGGCAGTGTCTAGAGATGTTTGTTTTTCACAATTGAGAGGCAAGTGCTACGGGCATCAGTGGGTAGAGATCAGGGATGCTACTAAATATTCTACAATGCACAGGACAGCCCCCATGACAAAGAATTATCTGGCCTCAAATGTCACAGCGCTGAGGTAAAAGGCCTGCTTTAGACCACTGGCTACTAGACCATTGCTGCTTGTTTTCGTGTTGCTCTGGTGTCCTGGAGGTAAATGAAACCTGGTTTGAACAACGTGTCTTGCAATAAGGATGTTTCAGGACAAATATTTATTTGGAATTCCTGTTTTCTTTTGAGCTGGGTGGGGTGGGGGCGGGTAGGTAGGGGAGAGAGTGACTTGAGAAAGAAATATTAACCTTGCAAATGTGCACATTTTCAATTCACATCCCTAGTGACAGGCTACAACTTGTAATCAGTATAAAATGATTTTCCAGGAGAGTAAATGCTTATTTTCACTGTCTTGATGTTGGCACTGGATTACTTGGTATTAATCCCAGGGTGACACAGTCACATTTGGAAGCTGTGAGATTTATTTGGATGTCTTGTGGGGCCAGGGGCAGCCTTCATTTTACATCCTTGATCTTGGAGAATTTAAATAGTAGAGCTGCTTTTCTATTTACACCAGCGGTGTGAAAAGGGAGTCACTCACCCAGGACCTGTTCTAAGAGCCATGCAAAGTCAGAAGGGAGAATGGGAATGTCACCATCTGCATTGTCAACCCCATGCTAAGCAGTGACAACTATGGGTACAAAAAAAAACAGGCCCTCCTTAAACATCAACTGTGTAAATCTCCCCGTCACAAGAAATCTTAGAGCATGTACCCACGGACTCCAGTGTCCATTGTAACAGCCTCTTCTCCCACATGAGCCCACACTCGGAGGCTATGCTTGGTGTAACTGTTCTGACCAAATTTGCCATTATTATCTCGTATCCATAGCTTTGATCTAGAGCAGAGGCCAGCAAACTTTTCCTATAAAAGGCCCAATAGTAAATATTTTCGTTTGCTAGCCGCACAGTTTGACATAGTATGAAAGCAGCCATAGACAAGATGTAAACAAATCAGCATATTTGTTTCCAGTAAATATGCAATGTTCCAATAAAACTTTATTTACAAAAACAGACAGCAGGGCCAGATTTGTCCTGGAGGATATAATTCACCAGCCCCTGATTGAGTGTAGCCAGTACCATATTTTAAAGACATTGCCTTCCAAATATTTAAGCAACACTATTAAGAATCATAAAACTATTCTTATGTTTTGACTCAATGATTTCACATCTCAGAATCTAGTTCTGAGAATATCTTTGGATTTTCACACACAAGTTTTTGTGCAAAGATGTTCACTATGGTAATACTTACAATAACGGAAATTTGGAAGCAATTTTTTTGGCCAACAGTAGGACATCAGAGAAATCTTGTTCCATCATGGAACAAGGGAATGTTGGACAGTCTTCGAACGTGATCGTTCTGAAGAGTTTTAATGATGTATAAGATGGGATGTTAAGTTGAGAAAAAGTGAGATAGAAATTGTGCATACAGTTTGATCCCAATTAAGTTAAATCCGCACATTCGTAGAAAAAGACTAGAAGGAAATATGCCAAATTGTTAAGTATGGTCATCTCTAAATAGTGATACTATGGGGTGATTTTTTCAAGATAATTCCAGTATGGGATTATGAAAAGAAGGCAAGTGTTGACATCCAACAGATTTAGCTTTGCTATTCACTGTCTGGGCAGGTGACCTTTGCAAAGTTACTTACGCACTCTGAGCTTCAGTTTACTTCTTTGCAAAACACATATAGCATCTGACTTTCCAGATTGTTGTGAAGGTTATAGATACCTATACAAGGGATAAAATTGCATCAAGGTACACATACACACACACACACACACACACACACACGCACACACACACGTAAAAATTGTCAAAATTAAGGTCTGTAGCCTCGTTAACAGTATTGTACCAATGTCAATGTCCCTGTTTTGATATTGTGCTACAGTTACATAAGATCAATGTCACCACTGGGGACAACTGGGGGAAGGGAGCAGGGGACTCTCTTTTTACAATTTACTCTGAATCTATAATTATTTTAAATGTAAAAGTCATAAAAATACATTAAGTTTTTTAAAAATTACAACTGCTTTCATAATTTGCATCTCCTCCATTCAAGTGAAATGAAGGAAGGTAGGGGTCATTTGTTCTCATTTATAAAAGGTAAAATTGAGATGCTGGGTGACTGTTTCTCTCCAGGTCAGTCAGAAAATTAGCAGCAGAAAAAAAAGAAAATCAGGTCACTGCACATTCAGGACTCTTCCTGGTTGCTAGGCCTGCATCACAAGTCACCCTCTGTTTTATGGGGTTGATGGTCTTTCAACAAAGAATGTGGCCTAAGGTTCAAGGGTAAGCCTGCTCTCCCCTCCTTTAGGTGGAGGTATGTAGAAGGAATTTTCTGGCTGAGGGTCTCAGGACAGAACTTAGAAGTCCATGAATAGGTGTTCCTACTTACTACTTGGAACAGGGAGAGGCAGGGAGCAAGCGACATTCTCACAGAAAACGATAATCGCTCCAGGGTTTTCATATTCATGTTAGTTTTTTTATTTTCACATGTACGATTAAAACTGAAAATAACCTTTATATAAATTCAGAACATTGGCTCAGAGTTGGTAGAGTTACAGCTGTCCTTGCCAACAACTCAATTTCTTAATTCAACAAATATTTACTGCGTGCCTACGATGTGCAGGCACTGTTCTGAATGCTGGAGGTGAGCTAGTGAGCTCGACTCACCCAGTTGCTGTTCTTGAGGAATGTGGTCAGGGTCAAAAAGCAATTGATTGCAGCCTGAGCTTTCCTACCTGCTTGCCATGTGACTTAAAGAGCTACGTGGGCCTTTATCTCCTCTGTTAAATAGGTTTGGGGCCCTGTGTAGTGCTGACAAACACATGTGCTCCCCAACTCCTCCTCTTGTATCCACGGCAGACATCACTAATCAATTACGGCATTCTTTCCCACTGAGCTTCAAGGAAGACACAGACTTCGAATCCTTCAGAACAAATTGGCACTATTGCCTTGTGAGTGGATAACTATTTGCTGTGGAAGGCTGTCCTATGCATTGTAGGATGTTTAGCAGCCCCCCCTGGCCTTTACCATTGAGATGCCAGGAGCACACCCTGCCCCCATCCCTGCTGTGACAGCCAAAAATCTCTCCAGGCATTGCCAAATGTCCCCTGGTGGGAAGGGAAAATCACCCCCAATTGAAAATAACTGCTCTAAAGGGATGCTTTCAATGATTAGAGTTTATAGCCAACAAAAATTACTTTCCATCTGAGGACTTGCTAATTTCTTCAGCTCTCTTCTGATGTTTATATCCTATGATTCCATCAATTTAGGGAAAGTGAACCTTATTGCTCTGTCATTCATTCTTTTAAAGATCTAGGGGAGACACAATTTTTTGATAAGGAAACTGAGGCACAAAGAGGTTCAATAACTTGCCTAGGTTGCATAGTTATTTAAGGCAAGACTGAAATACAAATACACAGCTTCTGAGCCCATGTGCCCTGTCCATTGAGTACTCTTGGTCTATCCCAAATGACTGGCCTGAAAATGCCAATCAGACACACGATCCCCAAGGCATTCAGGAGCTCGGACTCATCAGGAAGCATTTGCCTCCAAGACATGGACAAATCAGCATTTTTCACCAAAGAAACCAATCAGGAGCAAGGCCTCATGGGTAAAATGAATAAAAATGAGCCCCAAACCCTGCATCCAGGAAGGTTCCGAGAGTATGTGTATATTGAGGGAATGGAGAGATCTGTACATAAACTCTAGTACAAACACACCAGCTCATCAAGGTCAGGCCAGTTTTGGGACAAATGCCCATCCATCATATAAAGATATTTGTAGAAAAATATAAATCTCTACTGTAGCCTCTCCCAAAATGCCAAAGGGAATGAAGACACCATTTATTAAAAATTGCTTTTCACTATTTTTTTACCCATTCACTTTCCCCCAAAGCTCCACCCCTCATTAAAAAGCAGCTGTCCCTAACAACTCACCAAAAACGTGCTCCAAAGTCCCCTCCAAACCCAGTCTCCCCTGGTTCTGTTCCTCTTTGACACTTGCCCATTGCCTTTCCACATGTAACTTCTCTGCTCTTTAATTGGAAGTGAGTCGAAACGGCACGGGCTGGCTGCTTTTAATATTCCTCTCACCCATTTCCCTGATTAAAACGACAAGGTCTAAGATCCACGCTAGTGGGGCAGAGGTCCCTTTAGCACGCAGGGAGAGTAGGGGAGCTTTAAATACCACTGTGGGGAGGGAGAGTTCAGGCCTCTGAGATACTAGAAGGTGACATGATATAAAGAATACAAACAGATAACCTACAAGCAGATTAATGAAATAGTATCTGTGGAAGTACTTCAAAAAGTATAAAGCATAATATTGTATTGGAGAAGCAATTTCTGGAATAAGAAAAAAATGTGACTTTTAGGTGCATCTTGAAGAATTGATAGAATCTGGACTTATGGAATTAGAGGTGATGAGTGAGCAAAAGAGAAGCAGGTCCAGATGGCAGCGCCAGTCGAAGGAAAGATTCTGTGCAGGAAAGAGTTGGGTGCATTCAAAGAGCCTGGATCGGTCTCTAAACTCAGGCTCCTTACGTTTATTTCCTGTCTGGGGCATTCTGTGACACATTTCCAAATGGAAAAATCATTCCCAGTTGAGCTAGCCAAATATCTTGAATAAATAATGGAGAAATTATTAAGACATTTTCCAGAGGACCCCAGCATTTCCTGTCTTGACAATGGGGCTGGATTTGACATCAGCCAATTCAAGAGGTTAAAAATAAAAGCTGTGGCCAATTCAAACTTCCCTTCCAACTGTTTTTCAATAATCTGAGATTGAGCTGTGAGACAATACTTGTAACCAATTTCTTCAAACCATCTTAACATCATTCATTAAGACATGAGCACGGCCAAGTAGACGTGCCATTGGCTAATCAAGTCCTGTGTTTTGGGAATAAGCAGGAACCAGGACATAAATTATGCCTTTCTCAGGCAGGCTATGGGATGTGAAAAAGAAGAGTGGGCTTTAAGAAAAGGAAATGTTCCAATAACACGCTAGATGACTTGGGTTAATCAGAGAGACACAAGCTGAAAGGTATTAAGAATACAAAAATATTAGCCCACATGTGTACAGTGCTGCTTATGTGCCAGCTGCTACCTAGTTTATTCCACCTGGTTTACTCCTGACAATGACCCTACAAGAGGCAGGGACATAGCCCCAGTGTACCAATGAGGAAACCGAGGTGGAGGCAGTTAAGTAATTTGCCCGCGGTCACACAACCAGTAGATGAAAGAGTCAACCTGTGTCTTTCCAGGGAGGCTCCAGAGGCAGTGACCAAAAGAGAATACTGAGAAAACCCTAAAAATTACAGAAGCAGTGGTGCCACCACCTCTTCATATCCAGGAAGACTGGTTGTCCGAGATCCAGTGAAGGCAAAACCAGGGCTTGAACAAGGGTCTCTTGCTCCCAGGAACCACTGAAGCTCCTGGGCATTAGTTTTCTCATCTATACAACGGGAAACAAAATATCTACTTCCCAAATGATAGATTCTCTAGGAGAGCTCTTCAGAACGTAACAGCATGGTAAAAAGAAAAGTATTTCATAATTGGGAGTACCTGAAGTCAGACAAATTGATTTGACTCAGCACTACCAATTACTATGTTTTATCCATGGGCGATTTAGATCCCTCCCTAATTATCAGTTTTTTTCACCTGTAGACTGAGAATAATAATCACACGTATCTCAAGGGGTTCTGGTGAAGATTAAATAATATTATGCATGCAAAGATAATATCCTTTGTACTCTCCTTTGCACATAGTAAATGCTCAATAAATATTAAATAATAACAATGATAAAGAAACCATAGCTAGAACATGTGTGAAGCTGTGCTTAATTACAACAAGATTACAATACCGATTTAGATGAACCAGAGCATTATGGCTTGAGTAAGAAATAAAAGAAATATGCAAACAACGGAATTTTAACCTAATAATGTAACCACTCCCAAAGTTGAGCATATTACTGCAAATCGCTAATGGAGCACTGCCCATTATTCATGATAGAGCAGTAAGGAATCATGCATAATGGAACAGAGCCCCTGCTAACAGCAGATTCACGCTCGGTAATTTAAACTTGTTTGTATGGAAATACAGGCGAATCTTTGAAGTGAGCCTTAATGAGATTCTGCTTGATCTTCCGTGTATCCTGGGAGAAAGGGTTCGATGTTTCCTCCAGCATCCGGCTTTTGTTGGTGGCGTGTAGGCAAGAAAGGGCTGACTTAAATTATGAATGGCCCTTCTTGTCTCTGTGATAGCAAGCGAGGAGTTGGGGGTGCTCCTCCGAGGGCACGGGGGAGAAGGCAAGGGGCGACCACAGTTGTCCTCCAAGGTGGTTTCTGAATCAGAAACTGCAGCAGGCGTTGGTGGACCTCAGAAGGCCTTCATCATGGAAGGATGCTGGCTCCAAGATTGTAGTCAGCTGGCGGTCCCAGTGGGAGATGCAGGTATATTTGTGTAGCCGTGTTCCTTGTCACATTCTGCTTGCGCACGAAAGGGCTTTCGCTCCATCCCACGCCTATGCCAGAGGAGACCTGGCAAACAGTTGCCACTGTCAGATGACTGCTGACCTGGCTGCTGCCAACGTCTAAAGAGGTCTGGTGTCTGGTCAAGCTGGCCGGGCTGTCAGAAGGTCTCAAGAAGGGAGTGAGTAGAAAGCGTGAATCATGCAGAGTCACGTCAAATGAAACAATCGGATTCCTGGTCTCCTACCCACTCCACTGTTCTTCATCTCCAAGGCTGCAAAATGTCAACTGCAATCCTGACATCTGCTCTAGCTGAGGGGCCAGTTCCCTGAGGTTCCCTTTCCTTCTATTTAGATTATTACCAAATGTAGACGCTTTGGAATCCATTCTCTTATTAAATAATTTGAATTAAACTGGGATAAAGGTCCACCCAAAGGTGAGGAACAGAGAGGAAGTCTGAGAAGCGGCTATGCATGGTACATTTTCATGTCACAGATGTCTCCTGTTGACACAGATGCCAGCCTGAGTGTGTATGTGGCCAGACTATCACGTAAAAGGAGCATCAGTGTGGCTACTCACAGACACTTTTCCATCTCCGAGAGCTGTCGAATTAGAGGACGCGTTGGTATTTTAAATGCTGAAGAATGTCAATCTCAGAGTCACCATGCTAGGCTAGCCTCCTCTTCAGGCGTGAGTCTTAAATATTTCTAGCTGGACTTCTGGGGCTCTGCGTTTCCATATGGCACCTTACACCCTCCTGTCAGGGTAACCGCAGTCCAGTTTGACTGTTTCCTTCCGCTGAATAGATGCATTCTTACACGTTCGGTTACGAATCACACCCATGAGCCAAAAACTTATAATTAAATAAAATAAACAGGGCATGGGATGAGTCTTTGAGGAAAAAGCGGTCTTTCAATAATCAGAATCTTTATGCATTTCATCTCATCATTATGCTAAGACGTTGAGAGAGCCGGATTTTTAGAACAGGACCTGGTCTTTGAGCTCCGAAAAAAACCACATTCCTCCGTTTCATCTGGCCCTGACTTTGTGTCTGCTCAATGACAAGCTCACGCTCACCACCCCAGCATCTTAGGGATGGCCTCTTTTTCTTCCTTGTCTGAGGAGCAGGATTGGAATTTCATTGTATTGAACATAAACAGGAAAAAGTACACTGCAGAAAAAAAACTTAAAATGCTTTTATGGAATTTTCATTATAAGGTTGCCTGTAATAGAGTTGACCTCATATTCACCTAAAATTTCTCTGGCTCCAAGTTCAGATTTCATGCCAATTAACATGTTAATGACATATATCATTTAAAGAGCCCATCATAACTTTTATCACATCATGTTCCATCTATTTCCTTGTAATTAAATCAGAATTACAGGGTGTAATTACTTTTCTTTTCCTGAATAGCCATTCTTTTTTCAGACATTTAAATTCAAGTGCAAGTACTAAAAGACACTTAAGAGTAACAACCTAATAAAAATATTATCAGTTAATGCAAGTGTTGCGTTTCGCCTACTAGTCAGTTTCTTTTTTGACAAATTCCTTTGTCCCTGTGTACTTTGGATGGCATGCAATGATTGGTCATACCCAGTCAAATGCTTCACGGCTTCTTTAAATCCTCTGGGCCCTAGTCTCTCTTAATAAGCAATGTTCTCACACGTAAATATAATTACATATAATTATTAGCGGAAAAGGATCAGATAAGGTTTATTAAGGAAATATCCTATAATTACCCACGTCTAAGACTTCCCTTTACGCATTAATTCAACCAAGGGTTGGAGTCTGCAATCATTCCACCTGCAAAATAGATATTGACTTTGATTTCACTTTGAGAAGTTAATAACCCCTGGCACGACCAAACAGGGGGTACACCTTTATATTTAGAAGACGTAACTGCAATAATTTTACAAAGACTATGGACCCAGAGGTGATTGTCTGGCCAGTTACGGTCTTCCAAACCCTCCCAAACATCAAATTTAAAACATAAAGTCACATCATACTAAATTTTTGAACAGCATTGTAACTTCAAGTAATAACTAAGAACATGCGAGTCATTTACAGGCATGTGATCTTCTATAATGATGTGTAAGGATTATGTGGGCAGAACTCCCAGGGATTAACATGTATTATTTGAGAAACTGGGCACTGGAAGATGGGTGGAAAAACGACTCCTTTGTTGTCAGGAAGTTCTACATGCATAGATCGACTCAATCATTTATTCAACAAATACTTATAGAGCATCTGTAGTGTGCTAGTTACTATTCTCTAGCCATTGGTGATGAGTAAGATGGTCAAGGTCACAGCAGCCATGGTGCCAACATCCTGGGGAAGAAGAACAGACCATAAACTGGTAAACAACAGAATGAATGAGAGAAGTACAGCTAGTGATGAGAGGCAAAAGGAAAAGATAACAGAACAAGGTGATGTGATAGAAAGTGGTGTTTGTGGGCACATTATTCTAGACAGGATGGTCAGAGAAGGCAGCTATCTCTGTCTGATGTGCCTGATCTTTGAGCTGGGGCCGGAGTGAGGTGAAGGAGGCAGCCCAGAAAGGCTCGGGTGGCACAAAACCACCAAGTGTCAGGGGCCCAATGGGAAGGGAGTGTGATGTTTTGGAAGAAGAAAGAGGAGGTGGGTGTGGCGGGAACAGAGTGAGCAAGAATACAGAGATGGCTGTATAAAGATGGAAGCATTTAGGTAGCCCTGTGGTCCAGGAATAGTAGTATAGATTTTGTTCTGAGGGTGACAGGAAGTAATGAGAGGGCTTTAAGCCAGGAAATGACATTATCTGAATTACATTTTGAAAAGCACAGTCTGGTGTGGAGCCTGGATTTGGAGGGGGCAGGAGTAGAGGCAGGCAGGCGTTTAGAATGCTGTGGTGCCCTCTAGGTGAGCAATGGCTTGAATTAAAGAAGTACCTGCACAAAGGTATAGGCCACACTTTGGCAGGTGACGGGCAGGGGCTACTGTGCAGGCTTGTGCCCGTTTCTAGGAACCCCTGCCTCCTCCTGACCATGTGTTGAAAAAAATGTGTTCTACTATGTGCCAGGCCTTGTTCTGAGCCCTAGGGATGCAGAAGGGAACAAAACAGACAGCATCCCCGCTCTCGTAGATGTTAAAAAAAAAAAAAATCCAACGCAAAACAAAATAATTATATAATGTCAGGTGATGAAAGGTGTCTTGAAGAAAACTGAAATATGTCATGGGGATTGGAAAGGATAATGAATGAAGGTGGGGAAGGCTACCTGGAGGGTGTGATACGTCCTCAGACCTGAATGGGGTGACACCAAGATACGTCCCAAATGTCAGCTATTCCCCCATCTCCCTAATCCCAACACATTGCCTCTGTTTTCACTCGATGCCAGTCCCAAGCAGAACTCAAAATAATCCTCTCTCACCAAGGCACCAAGGAGTAACAGAGACATCCATGAATTTTCAGAAGGGAGACACAGAAGCAGGGTAACCTCATGCTGCCATGGCAACCCCTGATAAAGCCCCCAACACATTTCCCTAAAAAGTCACAGTGATTTCTCTTCTGCCCCCCCCTTTGCATGTGGCCCCCAGCTTTCTTCTTGATTCCTTTTGTCCCCACCAATGCTCAGTCCCACTTACCTGTACTAAGCAGAACAATTCAGCTCAGCCCCAATTCCTCCCACAAACACTCACATGCTCAGCAAGACAAAGGCTTTCACTGAGAAGGCAACTAGTGACCACTTTTGCCCTCTGGGGGCCACATCTCCCCACTCCTATCTCAAGTAGCTCAATAAAATATTTCTCCTTAAAACACTCAGCATCTTCACAGAGGGTTATTCTGGTGAATGCAGTTGTCACTTCGCATGGGGCTTGTGGATTGGCACACCCCTACAAGTTCCCTTTTTAGTAAGCCCAGGATGTGGAATCTCCTGGCAAATGAGCAGGAGCAGAGGCTACCTACCTTTGCACAGCTTCTTCCTGTCTGTGCTTTCCTATGTTTTCTCCACCTGTGCAGTTAGGCTGGGATGAGAGAGTCGCTGAATTTTTGCCATGCCTATATGGACTTTGGTTTAAAGCAGGGGTGGGCACACTACGGCCAGTGGAAAGGTTGTTTTGAGGTCCCAAGCACACCTACCTGTTTGCAAATTGCTTGTGGCTGCTTTTGTGCTGCAATGCAGAGCTGAGACATCACACAGCACAAAAACAGCCAGAAGCTTCTGGTCTTCTATACAAGACAAGTGGTCGTGGCTGTATTCCAACACACCTTTATCTCTGGACACTGAGATTTGAATTTCATGTCATTCTCACATGTCAGAAAATATTGCTATTTTGATTTTTTTCCAACTGTTTAAAAATATGAAAAATCATTCTCAGCTTGCCGACCTTGCGAAAACAGGCAGGGGGGATGGATTTGGCGCAGGCCCTAGTTTTCTACCCTGGTTTAAGGGGTTGCTGACAAATACCAGGTTCTCTGGGTCCTTGAACGACTCTCAGCACCCCTAGGTCTCAGCGCCCTCCTGGGGAGAGAGCAGAGGGGGTGTCCAGCTGGGCCTGGGTCCCCCCTCTGCCTCCAGGTTGCCTGCACCCAGAATGCACATCCTTCCACAGAATGGTGACCCCTTTTGGTGCTCCAAGCTGGAGTCTGAGCTCTTTGAAGGAAGTGCTCACTAGTTCTCCCCGAAGTCTTCAGCATTCAACACAAGCCTAGCGCCAAGCGGGTATTCAGACCGCATTAGCGGAGAGAGAAGCTAAGGAATGTAGGAAAGACGGAGGATCTTTTGTTCAGTTCTCAAGGCAGCGTCCCAGATCGCTAATGCTTGTGATAAGATAAGGCCATTACTTACTAGCAAAATGAATAATTAACCATCTCTCAAAACTTCGTGGTCTGGGCAACAAGGAAGGCTGGCAATTGTGAGTACCTCTGAGTGATACCTCTAAATGATTTCTTGAAATGTAGCCCCCACTCTGCAATATTGCCATCGATTTCCAAACGAGTCGAGGCCATTTCCTGACAGTTTGGGGGGAAAAGGGCCAAACCGTTAGGCTCCTATTCTGTCTTCAGCATTTTACAATTAAGAGCTGGCCTTGTTTAAAGCTCAACCTGTCATTACCTTTAATATTGAGATAGGACGCTTGGATCCAAATGGAATCTGACTGCCCGATACAACCCAAAGTGAAGCTGCTTCCAAACACATCTTTCATTCTGTATATCATCCAGGCCGGCTGATGTCTGTTTCAGGCGAGCAGTGGCTGTTCTCATGATGGCGCAACGGAGAGCTGACGTTGCGTGAACTTTTCTGCTGTTGTTTCTTTTCCAACTGACAGCTTTGCCCTGCACCCTGGGCCTCCCTGCTCATCTCACAGAGACGGTCCCCCATTCCCTCTCTTCCTATTAGCCTGGGCAATGATTGGGATAATTTAGGACTCGCACTGCCTGATCATCTGTACGGTTACAACAAATAAAACATTTTAATATGAGCAGTCACTGCGTGTTTACTGCACCATATTGCTGAGAGCTGAACGGATGCCAACCGCTATCACACAAAGGGGGATGTGAACTCTAGAATGATGACACTAATAAGGAAATTACAAAAGGCCCAACAAATGGCATTTGTGTTAAATCAATAATGCTCTGTTTGTTTTTTTTAATTCTAATCTTTCTCCGAAAAAAAAAAAAAATTATCTTTCTAAACAGTTGGCGATTCCTATTCTTGTTCGTCTTCCTGAACATAATTAAAAACATGTTGTGGCGTCTACTTAAGACATCAGCTTTCCCAGGGCTGCCTTGTCCACTGCGTTTTAAACAAAGACACTTGTTTTGGCATTGTGCCCTTAATTAATCATTTGAGGCTTTATTGCAGTACAAAAAAAAAAAAAAAAAAAAGTGTCTTTGTTTAATGATTCATCACAAGCCCAATTTCTACAGAACTTAATCAAACACAGAACCAACTTTCTAATCAGCTTACAGACAAAAATAAAATCAATGTAGGCCTTGATTTCAGGATGTTATTTGATAAAAGAAATACTGGTCTACAACACCCTAATCATATGGCTGTTTAGGGATTCTTTCGCAGAGATGAGATAGACCCTTTGGTCTTAGAGTTGGGAATGGAAGCCAATTATTTATTCAGAGAAGAGAACCTTTCATGCTCAAGGAACATCACTTAGACTTGGGCCTGGCCGAGGAGAAGGAGGAAGGAAAGCCTTGAGTGGCCTGTTTGAAAAGCGCCTGAAGAATTCACAGCTTCATTCACAAATTTGCAGGGGCACTCAGAGAATTGGACCATGCATCTCAGACTAAAGATGGTGTTCTGATCAGGCCACCGATCCTTCCCTACTCTTACTCTGCTCTGAAACCCTAGCTTGCTTCCTCTCCAAACTTCCCTTCTCCAGGTGCATCCCTGAACAGAATCCACTCAGACGTCTCTGATGCAAGAAAGAGCAACACACACTGAGCCACCTCTAAATTACACCACGTTGGAGCTAGGACTTTGAAAAGGGCCTTGGTAGGATAACGAAAGTATTGGAGCATCCCGTGTATCATTTGAACCCAATCAACTTACAAAATATATGTGACAGCCAAAGAAGAAGTTCTGAGCTTCTAACCTCTTATTACTCTAAGAAAAATGATAACAATGTCCCATTATTATTGTCATGTTAGTGATAGTATCATCTCTGCTCTATTTGTGAGAATTTAAAAATGCGTGGTATTTATTGTCGGTAACATTTTGGAAACACGTTAATCCGAGTTGTAATTCAACGTTCCCCAGGTCCCGTTGCTCTGAGTCAAATATGATTGTAATTGTCATTTATGGAGCCCTTTTCTTGGGCCAGGCCCTGTGTTCAGCACTTCTTGGGTATCTTCTATAAGATGAGAAGCACTGTCCCCATTTTACAGATGAGTAAGTGGAGGCTTTGTTTGACTTAAAGTTCTTCCACAGCCAGGACTGTGGCCTTGACTTCTTTCAATCTTACTAACATAATGTTGAGTCCCAGTAGGTCTCCAAATCCAACTCAACTCATTGGCACCGACTGATATAAACAGAGGAAATCGTGAGCATCTCCCTAAAACCTACAGGCAGCTTCAGGAAATCGTGGTTCACAAGAGAACCCTGTATCTTGACGGTCTGGTGGTGACTGGGATCGGTGGTTAATAGCAGGTCTGGCCTTGAATCCCAGCTCCTGCTGTGGGTCCCCAGGAGACTTATGTTACTTCTTTGAGTCTGTTTCCTCACCTTAAAAATGTGGCTAGCAATAGTACGTGCCCCATCGATGGGATTAAATGACCCAATTCACGCAGAGTGTTTAGAAAGAACCCACACACAATAAGCATTAAATAAACGTTAAAACATGTAAGTGCTTGCTGAGTGGGCATATCGCCTGAACGGTGATCAAAGCATCATTTTATTTCTTTCTCCATTTTAGAATCTCTTCAGAGGGAGTAAACATCCCCCCTCCCTGGATAAAACTGTAGCCAACCCTAGACTTTTCTGCTAATTCTCAGGGAAGACGGGCCTACGGTCACTTTAAGACTCAACTCAGGGACACAATTTCGAGATTAGAATATCTCTTCCCTCATTTCCTGGCATCTCCATTCCTGCTTCGGGCTGGAGGTCTCCTGTGGGAGAGTGAGGAAGGCTGGGTCCTCCTCTCCTTCTCCTCCTTCTGGCTCCCCCAGCCTGCTGGTCACCACTTCAGCCCCTCCAGGGGCTGGCATCTGGGGCGTGAGGTGGGCAGTTGAGAGAGAGATGGGGACAAGAAGGGTATTCCTGTCTGGGCGGCTCCCAGACTGCGCTCCAGGCCGATGGTTAACACTGACTTTTTTTGTGTGTATTTTTTTTTATTATTATTGGAGTAACATAGACATAACACAAAATTTGCCAATTTAACCATTTTTAAGTGTACACTTCTGCAGCACAAAGTGCATGTTCTACAACCATTGCCACCATCTCTCTCCAGAAAAAACTAGCTCTTTATCTCCTGATCTCTGAGTCACCTGAGGCTGTTGTAACAGAATACCGTAGTGGCTGATAAACCACAAAAATGTACTCCTCATGATTCAAAGGCTGGAAGTCAGAAATCAGGGTGCCCAGATGGTAAGAGGGTGAGGAAGTGAGACAGGGAAGGGAGGGCAGCCAAAGGGCACCTTATCATACAAGTTGTCATGTGGGAAAGGAAGTGTATGGGGCACAGAATTTGGGGAATCTGTATGGAGTACACGGGCCTGGGTTATTCCACCCACGGGTGAGAAGCTGGGGTATTTACAAACCAACTCCCGTCAGTCCTTGCTTGAGGACCTTGAGGTGTGTATGTATGAAGAGAGGCAGGGTGTTAATTTGACATTCATTCACCCACTGCAGCGATTCCCAGTGGGCATGAAGCCCTCGGGCAAAAGATGTAGGTGCCAGCCATGGAAACCCTGCAGTGGACTCAGGTGGGAAGAGCAAAAGCATGTGCTGGGGTACCTGAGGACCTACACTGTGTACCACATTGGTTTCAGTCTCCTCTCACCTCCTCAGCACTTAGCACATGGCCTGGCATACAGTATGTGCTCAGTAAATATTAGTAAAATACACGTAACCATGCATATATGCATTCGGGCATGCATAGGTGCGTAAATAAAAGCTACAGGTCAAGAACCTAGCACAGGTACTTTGAAATCGATGTCCCTAGGAGCCAGAAACAAATCAAGAGAGCCAGCATGAGCGACAACGAGGAATGGGGGGCGGGGAATGGAGAACTGTGGAGCACTTGTGGGGTCCAAAGAGGATAGCAGCTAGTCACTTCCACGCGGGAATTTGGACCTATAATTGCAGGTTGCCAGAACTCCCAAGAAGAAGCTATTGTGTGAAATTTTCTGATTTTTAACTTCTTGGCAAGCGTTCCAGATTTTTCAAAAGCACTGTGCACTTCAAAAAAAAAAGAAAAAGTATCTTGAGGCCAAAGCCAGTTCTCCAACCAATAGTTTGGGGCCTATGATATCAAGCAACACTTGAGATCAAAGGTGTCTCTCTTCCCTTATCTCCTTCTATGTTTTCTCTGTGGATACAAAGCCAGAGCATCCGATGTTAATTGCACAAGTGGGTCTGGCCACCTAGAGGCACGTGGAGGAATGAGATGACCCACAGGCCAGAGATTCTGTTCAGCCAAAATGAGCCACTGGTTCTCAGCTGCCTTCCTCTCTCCGCATCATCCCCTCCCTTCCCCATCTGCTTACATCCTCAGTTAATTCAATGCTCGTAAGAGGCTCAGGTGTCCTGCCAATACTAAGCACCACATCAGTAATTGTGTGCGTGCTTAGTAGGGCAACTAGTCAGCTAGCAAACGTGACTTCTCCATTGGGTCAATACAGGAGAGAAGCTTATGGGATGGCTTGTTCTGCCAGAGAATGATGAAATCAAGAAAGTTAAGTCACCCAAGGTGAACTCAGGTGGTTTCTGCTCTGTCTAAAGGAGAGACACACTCATTGTTCAGTGGAGTCCATTCCCTTTATCCCACGTAATAATAAAAGGAAGTAACACTTTCAAAGGTGGGACCATACAGGGTTGATGGGAGTGTAAATGATTGTACCACTTTAGGAAGGAATTTGGCAAAAGCTGACAAAACTTGCAGTATTCATTCTCTTCAACCTGCAAGTTCATGAATGGAAGTTTATCTTTTATGTGTATCTGGGCAAATGTACAAAGATATGTGTATAACAATATTGCTTGTACTTATAGGACAATAGTTAAAGCCACAGACTCTGGAACCAGACCTACTAGGTTTCAGTCTCAGGTCTACCACTTGCAAGTTGTACAATTTGGGGCAGTAACTTCACTTCCCCGTGCCCCAATCGCCTCACCTGAGAAATGGGACTATTAAAGTACCTGTATTTTATGTATGTTATGAAGGAGATTGAATAAGTTAATGTAAGTCAAGCGCTATTTCAATGTGGACATTTTTCCACCCATTGGCATTTTATAAGCATTTTTTAGTTTTCCATGCCAGGAATTTCAATATAGCCTTTAAAAAGAATATAGTAAATCCCTATGTGTTGGTACAGGACAGTTACAAGATTTATTATTTAATGGAACTATCAAGTGTCTTTGTATTCACCTTTGTGTTAAAAATAATATATATTATACCCAACAAAGTTGTTTCTAAAAAATAATTTCATGTATATGTACGTGTGTTTGTGTGTGTGTACACACACATGTTTATCTATATAGAAATATTTTGGGAAAGATCAGAAATGAGTACTAGGGTGGGAGGGGCACTTTTTTATTTTTATGGTGTTTGAATTTTTTTACGAAGTGTTTGTGCTATTTCTTTTTCCAAGAAAAATCTTGTTGAAATGAAAGAGCCAGGACTGAGCTGAGTGGCTAATAGCAGTGGACATAAAACCAGGGCTCACAAACTCATATTTCCACGTGGATCTTTTTGATCTACCGTGTTGATGGAGCTGCCGCTCAGTGAAATAACCCAGGCTCCCTATGAGCCCGATGCCGCCCCTTCCCAGCTGGGTGGCCTGAGACAAGAAATGTCACCTCACCTCTCTGTGCCTCATTCTTTTTGTGAGTGAACAAGAGCAGCTTCTTAAGGGTTTTTAGAGGGCTGGTTGAGATAATGTTTGTAACGTACCGAGGACAGGACCTGTCATATATAAATAGGGGTTATTATTATATATGGTGGCTGATTTCCAACTACAAGCTTTACAAAGGTGGCAGCAAATCAAGATGTTCACTATTGTCACTTATGCAAATTAGGAAGACAACACCTAGAGAAGAACATATCTTCCCTGTCTCTTTCTTTCTCTTTCGCTTGCGTCTTTCACACACCCCATTACCAAATGCCCTTAAGGCTTCTGTTGGTAACTTACACAATAAACACATTAAAAAATCAGCAAAATGCCATGTTGGCTATTGTCTGAGATTCATCTTTTTAGTCCAATGCAAAGCTTGGGAAATGCCTGGTGGGGGGGATTAAAATATGCGAGGTTAAAATGATCAACACAGTTGATTCTGGAGAAGCAGCTCATACTGTGTGCCTTCACCTGTGGCTCAAAACCCCACAGCCTCCTTCCACATTTTCTGCTCTTTCCTCTGCTTTTCACCCACCCCATCCCCACGCAACACCCCCACCCCTTACACACACCACTTTCTCCTTCAGAGGCCTCCAGAATAACACCAACTTTATTTTTCTAAAACTGCTTTTCAGATAACATACCTATACCTACCTATAAAATTTTCCCCAAACTCACATAATGTCTTCATCCCATAATATAAATAATAAACAAAGAGAGAGTACATTTTAGTAAAACAACATGGCATTGTGTGTGTGTGTGTGTGTGTATACATGTATACATGTACGCACACACAAACACACTCAGGCACCACTGTGTTAGGAGACAGAAGCAAAAGTCTGTATTTAATAGAAATAAGACGAATACTTAACCAGCATTTATTGCACCTTTCAGTTATATTGATACCTTGAAATAAAAGCTAAATAACACATGTGTGTGCCCATTCTTGTGACTCCGCCAGGGCAAGGGAGCCAAGGAAGGGCCTGAGCCGGGGTTCACAGGGTAGGGGAGTTACCCCAGTGCCCAGGTGAAAGGCAGAGGGGTGGCGACAGGAGTGGAAGCATGAGGCCATCTGAGGCATGAGTCATTGTTAGTTGCAACAGGAATTGGAGGGAGAGGAGAGAGCAGAGGCTCTTGGTGGCCCCACCATTGAACCTAGTAGCGGGCATTTTGGCCATGTGTTGGCAGTTTCAGGGGTCAGCAGGATGATGGTAGTAGGAACGAGTCCAAATGGGGGGGGAATACATGCTTTGTTGACAATACGGGGCACTGAACATAATAACAATATCAGAAAATCTGCTAATCTGACCTTATTTCTTTGTACAGTAGTTGGGTTTTATTGACTTGTAAATTTCCCCTGGCCTGTGAGTGACTTGAGAGGTGGGTCTTTGCTCTTTTTGTCTCTGTGGCCCCAATATGAATTAGCATCCTCGGTCTGTGGGCCAAATTCTCCCCACCACCTATTTGTGTGGACACAGCCATTCATTAATATATCACCTGGACTACCTTACCCCAAAGGCAAGGCTTAGTACTTGATACAGAGACCCTATGGTCTGCGAATTCTAAAATATTTACTATCTGGCCCTTTAAAAAGAGTTTGCTGGCCCCTGACCTAACATCATGCAGAGAGCATAGTAGATTCCCCATAAATATTTATTTGATGTATAAATGTAAACAATAATAATAACCAGACTTCCTTTCATTATATACGGAGAAACAATTCATCAGTTCTTTTTTGGTTGGCTCACCCCTTGAACTGCATCCCACAAATATGGAACATTTTTTTTCTGAGTCACACTCATTCTCCCAATTGGTCCTGTCCTTTGGAGAATCTCTGAACAGAGCTGGAGTCAGGGGGCCCTTGAAGACAGCAAACAGAAACATCTCGATCAGATATTTTCTCAACATTGACACTATTGACATTTTAGGAAGGATCATTCATTCTCTCCTGGGGGCTGGCGCATGTGGTACAGGATGTTGGCAGCACCCCTAGCCTCCACCCACCAGATGGCAGTAGCACGCCCTGACCTCCTCGAAATGACCATCAAATATGTCTCCTAGGAGGCATTTCTCCTCATTAAGAAACATGGCTCTAGAGCAGGGGTGTCAAAACTTTTTTCAACGTTTTTTACCAAGGGCCAAATGCAGTAAAATACACAAACAGCCGGGCCACTCACTCGAGGTGAAGTACGCATTGCCTCACCTGGTTTATTTAAGTAAACTAAATATATTTTTGGAATTTGCTGCGGGCCAATTAACAATGGATTGCGGACCGCAGTTGGCCCGCGGGCTGCAGTTTGGACATCCCTGCTCTAGAGAGAGAGAGATTGTAAATAAGAACAAAGTACCAGAGATCACTTGTAAATACTCCTGAGGATATTCCCCACATTTATAAAAGAAAAATACTTGACAAAGAGCTTATGGGGTCCAATAAGTTTTGTAAATACTGTATGCTTTATGTCCCATTTTTGGAGTTTGTACTCCCCACTAGCATAAAAAAAAAAGAAAGAAAGAAAGACTGAGAATTCCTGCAATAGCGTCTTCTCTGTCTGCGACATAGTTGACTACACAGCCATCTCAACACATAACACCTGTTGGTATCCCACAGAGCTGTGTCTCCATGGAAACCAATTTGAGAGACTCTGGTTTAAACTAAGAGCCCTTCTTCTGCAGTGATGTATGGTTTCTCTTTCTCTGTCCCACGTTGGGTCATGCCACAAACGCTTATGAGTGCCTGCTTACAAAGTGTCAGGTACTGAGCTAGATCTAGCTGGAGATGGAGCAGGGTGTCAAGACCCACCGTCTCCACTTAAAGGGAGTCACATCCACAAAACAAGCAATTGTGGGCCAGAGAAGATCAAAGCGTGTGGGCGTTGACACTTCCTCAGAATTCAGTGGACAGTTTTGGGGGAATGAATGAAACAGACTTCTTCCAAACCCCTCCTCTTGGCTTTTGTGATATTTCGGCCCCATCTTAGGAGGACACCAAAGTGATTCTTACCAGATCTGTGTGGTTTTAAAGGAAACAAGTGGTGCTTGCTTAAGGAGAAGACAAAAGGAAAACCACTCAGCAATGTGTACCTTCTCGACACCTTCTCAAGAAGAAAGAAACTGGAAATGCTTCGGAATCAGCCCCTGCAGATCCAATTTCAAACATACCCCCACATACAGCACCCCAGCCTTAAGAGGCCTCCAAGTTAGAATGAATTGGCTTCCGTGCTTGCCTAGTAGGCCTCACATTTACCACCTGCATAGGATTAATTTTCTAAGGCTGAGCTTTCCTCCTGATAATCTAGAGTCCAAAGGTTAAGAAGCACTGGGGGGCGGGGGGCATAGGGGGAAGGTGGAGAGAACAAAGTCTCATTTATGTGTCCACTGTAAAATATACTTATTTTAATCATCCCTGAATAAACTCACATTTAGTTCAAAAAATTAATTCACCTTCAGCTGAGAGTCAGGACTTCAGGAGCAACATGGTGTCGTGTTAACAGCGTAGAATACGAGCCCAAAAACCTACACTTAACGGCGGTGGATGGAGTTCCTGCTTTGGGCCAGCTCCTGTGAAGGACATTACTTGCTTAACTCCTTGCTGCACTGTTAGCCCCATTTTACAGATGAAAAAACAGAGGCTTAAAAAGGTGCAGTAATTTACCCGTCACCACAAAGAAGGGCATACAGCCCGAAAAGAAACCAAATGCCTTGTGTTGCCTCCTTGTGAAAAGTATGGATTTGGACCTTGATGTGCTTGAATTTCAGCCCCAGCACTTCCTAGCTGGGACGTCTTGCATGGATGATATGCTTTTTCTGAGCTTCCTTACCTGTGGAAGTGGATACAGGGCTTCTCTATACCCTGGGCAAGAGTGTCCACTTAGCTCAGCGTAGGGCCTCGTTAAACCCCACACTCTCCTTTCTGAGTTTTCTCTAGACCTCACCGACTCCTTGAAGAAAGCCTCCCAATAGCAATGTGTTCTGAAGACCGCTCTGGGAACTTGCATGCATCACCTCATTCTGCCCACTTAATTAATCCATGCTGTGATATTGAGGTGCCTGGGTTTGCCCTGCCTTTGAGGTCCATAACGAGTCCCAAATGACCATGCCTGCTCACAACCAATACTTGAAACCAGTGGTTCTCAACCAGGGAGACTCTGCCCACCATACCCAGGGGACATTTGCATTATCTGGCGACATTTTTGATTGCTATGACTAGGGGGTGGTTGTACTGCCATCCTCTGATGGGTAGAGGCCAGGGACACGGCTGTACACTCTACAACCCCATCTCACTACAAATAATCATCCAGCCCGAACGTCAGTAGTGGTAAGGTAGGGAAACCTTGGTTTAAATCCAGGTTTATCTAGCACCAAAGACAATCGCCTTGCACTCTTTGACTTCCCTAACTGAGGGTTTGTAAACTTCTGCAGTACGGACATTTGGGGCCAAATATTTTTCTGTTCTTTGATGGGGGGGGAGATGTCCTGTAGGGTAAGTGTGGGACGTGTAGCAGCAACCCTGGCCTCTACCCACTAGATGCCAATAGCACCTGCCCCAGTCACGATAAACAAAAATGTCTCCAGATATTGTCCCCAGCACCCCCTCCTGTACTCCAGGATTCCCTCTCCTCCTTCCCTGGGGGGCGAACATTACCCTAACCCAAGGAAAATCAGTTTAACTATAAAATGAGAATAATAATGCTGCCCTGGAAAGTATTAAGAGAACATTCTGGATAACTGTTATTTAAATGTATTTTTAAAAGTAGGTGTGTGTGTGTAGATATATTAAATGCCTAGACCTGCGTGGCAAAAGGAAACATTATCTCTTGTGATTTCCTTCCATCGTATTTTTGGGGCAGCAAATTGACCGACCTCGTTATTTCCCAGCGTGTGCATTAGCACTTTCGTCACATTGGGTTTCCAGGGACTGCACACCAGAACAGAAAACTAGAGCAGTGTACCCTTTTTGTGTTGTTGTCAGTGTCCTATTTTTGGAAGCCCCGTTATTATTCCAAAATAAATCAGATCTTAATTTGAAGCAATGTTACAGAGAGGGGAGCAGCCAACAGCACCAGACGCCCCATAAGTGACCTCACAAGGAGCCAATCACTTTGAGGAGCTGCCTGTCCTCAGACCCAGACAGCAGGGGGGGCGGGCAAAAGCAAGAGAAGCACCAAGATCTAGTACCAGGAGAGGGAGGCACTCATTTCAATGGAGTCCTTATCGAGTAAACTAAGAATTTACATCTGAAAAACCCAAGGCATCTTCACTGATGTTCATTTATTAGAAATTTCCATACAATGAATGTGATGCAGCCACGAAAAAGAAGGAAATTCTGCTGTTTGCGACAACATGGATCAACCTGGAGGACAGTATGCTAAGTGAGATACGCCAGGCAGAGAAAGACAAATACTGCATGATCTTACGTATATGTAGAATCTTAAAAAAAAAAAAAGTCAAACTCATAGAAACAGGGTAAAATGAAGATTACCCGCAGCTGAGGAAATGGGGCACCGCTGGTCAAAGGGCACAAGCCTTTAGTCATAGGACAAATAAGTTCTGGGGAGCTAACAGACAGCATGGTGACTATAGGTAATAATACTGTATACTTGAAATGTGCTAAAAAGAATAGATCGTAAGCATTCTCACCACACACACACAAAAGCAAGTGGGGCGATGGATGTGTTAATTCACCTGACTGTGGTCATCATTTTGCAATGCATGTCAAATCACCACATTGTACACTTTAAATACATACAATTTTATTTGTCAATTATACCTCAATTGAGCTGTTGGAGAGAAAGAATTCCCACGATTGGGGGAACTGAGGCACAGCCAAGCGCTAACAAACTTCCCGTGATGATCTAAACCATGGGTCGGCAGACTTTTTCTGTAAAGAGCCAAGCTGTAAATATTTTAGATTTTTGGCAGGTGTACAACCTCTGTTGCCATGACTCAATTCTGCCATTGCAATATGACCCCAGCCACAGAAGATATGTACATGAGAAGGCATGGCTGGGTCCCAACAAAACTATGTATGGTCACTGAAATTAGAATCTTGAAATTTGAAAATTTCATGGAATTTTCATGCCATGAAATATTCTTTTCATTTTTTTCTCACCCATTTTAAAATGTAAAAACCATTCGTAGTTCATGAACAGGAAACAGCCTGCGTTTGGCCCACCCACCTTATACAGAACATGAAAAAGAGAGAAACTTTATTGTCTCCCCCCCTCAAAAAAAGAAAACACCAAATTCCCACTTTTCTGTCCTTAAGATGAGGGAGACCACCCTGAATATTGGAAATTTGGTTTGGTTAGTACTTAGAAATTAATCTACCAACAGCTTGACTTCTGGAATGTTCTATTTTTCTAATACGATAAACAATGAAGGATAAACTTGGACTCACTGAGTGCTGGCCTTTTTCTTTTCTGTCTATGAGTCCATGGACTAGGTGTTTAAAGTAGAAAGTAACCGATGAATTGGATTTCTTTAGGACTTCCTGGTCAAAACCTAAAATTAGACAAGAACGAAAAATCCCTCAGGTTCCAAGCTTTTATAAAACACAAAGCTCTCAGGTCCCGTATGAAAAAGGGCTTGAAAAACATGCCTCCAATGTCCGTCTTCTTTCCCTAAGCCCAGTCAAATGCCTAACCTGAGGGGTGTGACACTTGACGTAGAACTTCTTGGCGGATCTAAATTTTTCATCCACCACCCCTAGATTAAGATTTTAAAAAGGGTTTGTCTTCTTTTTTTCACCGTGATTACACTATTCAGATTTTCGACTACTTATAAAACTTTTTTTCCTCCCCCTCTCCCAGAGGTCAGCCACTTTTAAGATATAAGAGAATTGGATAACAGATTAATGACAAAGACAAATGATGATTTTTATTTTAACAGAAGTTTCGGTGCGTTTCCCTGCCCAGCCTACGTACTGATAATAAAGTACACTTGACATATAACTGTGTACGTTCTTTGCTTTAAAGTTCAACGATGGATCAAAAGGGAGAATTTTCTCTTGAAAAAGAAATGTCCTAGAAAGAAAAATATAAGGAAGGTTGGGGGGGGGGGAAGCTCATCCATCCCTTTTGTCTCTTTCTCTTCTCTTTGTGGCCCAGAGACCAAGCATTGAGTGACTTCTTCAGAAAAGAGATCAGTGAAATTGTCAGTTGATTACTTCTTCTTGATTAGCATTTATAAGAGCCCTGTGATACAGTATTTGCATTCCTATTTAGCCGTGATTTTTGTGGGGCACCAATGATTAAACTTGTCACGGGGCTTGATTGACGGGGTCAGATCTTCACTTTCTACTCTTTTGAAATTAAAAACAAATGTGTCAGCTCCCTTCATGGGCCGGAGCTCCGTGAAGCTCGCCTGCCTTGTCATTGCAGATAGGTCAGGAATGTTTTAATTTTAGGGATGGATTCTGCTTGTCAAGTAGAGTGTGATGGCGTGTGGTTCTGGAGATGAGATGTGAAGGGTGTAAAACAAAGAAGGGAAAGAACAAAGACAAAGACATTCACATTATTAGACAGATTTAATTAGTCTGAATGGATATTATGCTAGATGAAGCAGTGAGCTGTGAAATTAACCCTTGATTACGGATTGGCGGATCATACTCATAAAGAGAATCAAACCTTTGTGGAGAGACGCAAGGTGTGATTTCAGCTTCCCCTACCCTCTGGGTTGCATGCCAGATCCACACCCCCTCCACCCGCCCCTGTCTACTTGAACACCAGAATCTGTAGACGAAAGCGTGGAAGTTTATCTTTAGTGTGTGCAAGGAGGTGCGCTGAGAGAAGGAATTCCATCTAGCTTTCCTCTCTTCAACTGCAGAGGAAGCCACAAACCAACAGTGGTTGGATGAGAAGCTAAAGAGCTCACCGTGTTACTGGTGTCTGAACCTGAAGTAGAGACTACAAGTAGATAAATTTTAAGGAGGGTTGTTTGGGTTGAGCGTCTGCACTGAATACTAGCTCCATCAACTAGGGTGGACAGTCACCTCCTAGAAACGTCCTTAATACAATCTCCCCCCAACATGCCCCTTCCTCTCCATGGTCTTCTCCAGTGAAGACGCTTGAAAATTCCAGGTACATTAAAAGAGAAATAGGAGGCCTAGAGAACTGACCCAACATTGGTGTCCAATGAAACAAAAATCACTTATACTTAGGACCTCAACAAGGAGGGGACAGTTGTGAGTGACAAGGCACATACGAAGGTATGTGGGTCTGAGCTCATGTGGCCTTCCAGCCATCTTTTAATTAATCCAAATCATCAACAGGATGTAACCTCTGCTGAGAGGGGCCTTGTGTGAGCTCTACCAACTCATGTCTCTGCTTTCAAGTGACTCAGTCTCGATCCTTCTGCAGCATCAGTTCTAGAAGGGGAAGGTTCTGAGTGGCATTACATGGGGGAGTGTTTGTTAGGCTGATCCAGAGTCATGAAAAAAGTCACCAAATTAGGAATTGAGGAAATGGGGTTTTATAACTTGTACTGTGGTGCTTCCTCAAGCTCAGTCTTCTCAGCTCCTTCTCTAAGCACCTGTCACGATCTTGCTGAGGATGGAGTCTGTACTGTGTGTTCCAAGTGCCAAGCACGCATCCTATGTTACTATTATAGCTCAGTGGAGAAAACACAGCACGAATTCTAAGTCACCAATCTGGCCCTGGCCCCGAGTGTTTCCCATCATAGCTTTTCACCTTGATGTATCAGTGGGTCCAGTTCAGGAAACTCCTGGTTGAGGAACAATCTGAACAAACAGGTTTCAAATGTACTTTTGGGACTCTGGGTCAATTGCAATCAATTGCAAAAACATGTATTTCCAATCACTGTTAAAGTCCTCGGGTGTTCAACAAGCTCACTGGCCTTACACTGCCATTTTCTGAAGGTTAGAGGTGGAAGGGACATTGTAATCCTAACCGTGGCTCTGCTTGTGGGAGTGTGGTGCGTGGAAACAGCATGCTTTGCAAGTCAGGTTTGGGACAATGTAGGGACCCACGGCTCTCCCAGGAAATGCGAGAGCCCGTTATTAGCATGTGCTTTGAGTGACGAGACCATGAGGGTCACATGGCTCCAAGAGATGGTTGTATTTCAAGGTCCTTTGGTTTATCCGGAAAGTCAGGCTATTTGTACAGGTAAACACAGCTACAGTATTTACCTGTAGAAACATAGCACTGTTTGGACATGAGGATGGTTTTCTTCCCAAAGATGATGCTTTGTTTCTGAGGAAAGTCCTTTCTTAGCCCGAAGTAATGAAAGAAACAATTTGCTGCCTCCAGTTTGACTTTATGGAATTTTAGAGGAAGAAGAGACTTTAAGAAATCAGCTTCTCAGGGAATTCCCCTGAAAATACACAGAGAGGTTTAGATGGTACTTCGATGATCTTTTTTACGGGGAAGGATTATATATTTTTTTTACAGCATATTCAAGTGTGTGTGTGTGTGTGTGTGTGTGTGTGTGTGTGTGTGTGTGTGTATATCAGGCTTTCTCAACTCCAACACTATGGACTTTGTGGGCTGGATAATTCTCTGTGGCGGGGGCCGTCCTGGGCACCGTAGGATATTTAGCAGTGTCCCTGGCGTCTGCCCACCAGATGCCAGTAGCCCCACCACCCCAGTTGAGACAACTGAAATGTCTCCAAACATTTCTAAATGTTCTCTGGGGTCAAAAGCACCCTCAGGTGAGAAGTACTGATATATATGGATGATTCCATGGATATTATGGCTTAGGATAAGGCTAAAAGAAAAATGCTAGGTTAAAAAAATAGTAGGAAGAATACAGGTGATGGTGATGTGGCAAAAAATCAAGAAGATTGTATGTGACAGAAAGGAGTTTAGGAAAGACTGTTTCTGTCTTACCTCCGCATTTTACAGGTGGGGATAACTGAAATCCAGAACATGGGATGGATTTGACCACCGTCATCCATCTGTCTGTTCTTGTGTTAATCTCACCAAGATAAGGCAAGAAAGCGCCTAACACGGTGCTTGGTACAAAGCAATGGCAATGATCCTCACCAGGTATTGAGCACCTGCTCTCTGACAGGTACTGTTTTAAGCTCTTTCCATGTCGTAACTCATAGTATTCACAACAACCCCGGAAGGTCAGAGTTATTATCATTCCCATGTAAAGGAAGAGCTAAGGAAATGTGTGAAACAAATCTATGATGGGGGAGGACGATGACAAGCCATTTGGTGGGACTGTGGATAAGGGTATGTGACTTGCCATTTATACTTTCATGCCATATTTATGGTATTTCTCTTAGCGCCTACTATGAACCAAGTGATACGTTGCATCTGGCCCAAAATAAACACCTAATTCATGTCAGCTATTATTAGGTATTATTCCTACGGTTTTGTGTGCTGTTGCTACATTAGTAGCAAAGCCTGCTTCTGCCATTTATGCATATGAGCCATGCCAAACTGAAGAATTTGTTTTCTCAGTTGGGCTTCCAGAGTTTTCTTTCCTGTCAAAGAAAAGCAGGAAGTTATGCGTTAGTCATGCTTTAGGTTGCAAGTAAAAGAAAACTTTACTTAACAGGGATTTGAATAAAATGGGCGTTTTCTTTTCTCCCCATCATGACGTTCAGACGTAGACAGTTATGGTGTTGGGTCAGTGGATTAATGATGTTACAAGTTGTCTTTGTGAAATGAAGTCTCTTGAGTGTTGTCTCAGTCATAAAATGGCTGCTGCCCCTAGACTTGATGTCCACATTCAAGGAAGAAAAAGGAGTGAAGAAACTGTCCTAGCCACCTTTGTCCCTCTTCTCGGGGAAAAGGGGCAAATCTTTCCCAGAAACCCAGCAGAATTTCACTTAAAATTAAACCTCCTCAGCCAGAACTGTATAATTTTGTCAGTGATAGCTGCAAGATCCGGTGATGTGAGCATTTAGTTGGGCACGTTGCCACAGAAAACAATGCCAGAATTTTATCAGCAGAAAAGAAGAGGGAAGCGAGTATTGGGTAGGCAATCAAGAGCATCCATCCCAAGGACTATCCCAGTAGCAAGAATGCACTGTCGGTCCCCTTCTCCTTTCGTCCTCAGTGCCTGCTCCTCCGGCAGCCAGCATTGGTTGCAGATCTGTTTTCCATTCTGAATTAGCATGAGTCAATCACCAGATGTGGACTAGGGAAATATTGTTGCCCAAATATGTCCTGAGTGCAGTGGGCTATATAAACAGTATTAGATGCCACGATCTCCACCACCCTCACCATCACCGTCATCACCATCACCACCACCACAACAAAATGGCTGCTTGAGCACTTACCTGACAGTGTATGTTTTTCATGTACACTATCTCATGTAATCAACACAATGACCTCATAAGGTTACCGTCACTGACCTTTCGCAGAAGAGGAAATTAAGTTGGTGAAAGGCAAAGTGGTTCATTTAAGGCCACTCGGTTGGGAAGTGGCAGCTCTGGGCTTGAACTCAAGCCTGAGGAACCCCAAAGCCCACCGTCTTCCCCGTCAAGGTGTCAAGCGTTGTTGTGGCAAAATTAACTGTCATGGGAAGTAGTTTACCAGCAATACAAGACAAAATACTCGTGAGTGCTCAGCTATGTGGTCCAGGAAATACGTTTTGGAAGAATAACAAGGAAGACAGATTTCATGAGGCCAGATGTAGTCAAGAAAGACACCGAGCTGTCCTTTAAGAGTTATTTGACTTGATTTCTATGTGCAGTAGTTATGAAGGTCAATGCTTGGCTCCCAGCTACAACAAACACACAGACACAAACAACACTTCAGAAATCTGGACAGCCACAAAGCAAGCAGAAACCGTCACGCTCAGCACAGATCTATTTGGAGTTTATGGGCATTTTTGAGGTTTCTCTGGGTCCACTGACAATCCTGTGACCATCTGCCTGGCACCAAGGACTTCAGTTGTTGACAGTGCCTTAGCTAAGCTGAGAGCAGGCAGATCTGGAGACAGCTGCGGAGGGTGGGCTGAGGGGCCCACCTCTGCTCCTTGAGCGTGTTTATTCAGGCTGGTTTGCCTAAACCCCGTCCAGAATTCCTCCAAGCTGAAATAGGAGACCATGTGCTTTCTTTTCACATAGTATTTCTGAATGCCCATGAATGAAAAAGAAAGAAAACAAAAGCACAAATGTCCAGGATACATGATATTCCCCAACCACAAAAAAGACAGGAAGCACTTTAAATCAGCCATCCAGCCCTTTCGTAAGGGATTTCCCTGGTGGTTTGGGGACCATACTGGCTCTTAAACAACTTAGGTAAAGAATATTAATTCAGTGCAGCTCAGCTCAACCAACAACTTCTGAACACTTACTGCGTGCCAGCCTCTGTGTGAGATTCGAATGCCAGATGCTGGCGGACACAGACACAAGTAAGACCAAGAGGGGCACTTAGGGCAAAAGAAGCAACAGACACCTCACTGAGACAGAACCAGAGGGTGACATGGAGTGCCACTCCGATGGTTGTTTTCTTATCTAGTTCTTTTTTTCCAGAGTAATAAGCACTTCATGCAGAAAGAACTTCAAGCCAAAGTGAAAAACCGATCCATGTGAAAAATCAAAATAGGGGAAGGCATTATAGCAAGGTAGCAAAGTGCATTTCTTTGAGAATCAGATTTTCCTAAGATCTAGGCCCAGCTCCCGTACTTGCTAAGTGTGTGACTTTGGGTGTGTTATTTTATCTTTCTCAGACTCAGTTTACTCATCTGTAAGATAGGCATGATAATACTCCCTACCTCATTGAGCTGCTGTGAAAACGAAATGAGATAATGCAAAAAAAGGGAAGAAAGAAAAAAAAAAGCACTTAGCACAGTGCCTGGCACATAGGAAGCTCACCATTTATTTTTGTTTTCAATAACAACAATGCTGAAAATGTATTGTTACCATCACTGAGCGTGGTGCACTGCTGTCTGGAATACAGTGAGCCCTCATTTATGGTTTGCTGTGGTTGTTTTTGTTGCTGCTGCTGTTAAAGTGTTTAAGACAATGTCTGGTGAAATATAACAACCCAATGAGCACAGCTATGATGCTTCCAGAGCCCCGATGTGGATGCATGGGAAAAACTCTGGGAAATGGATCCTATGGAACCCCTACCCGTGATTAATGATGGAGGGAAATGTGCCTTCTTTTCTTTTTTAATAAACTACCTTAATAAACTACCTCCAAGAAACTACCTTAGTCACCTTCATCCTGCCCAAAGTCATTATGAAGGTAAAATTCACAGAACCATAGCCAGAAGCTTCGAGACTGCCCTGGATAGAACACATGCTATCTATGCTTCTACACCTGATATTATGAATGACATACTTAGATTAAAGATGTGAAAGGTCTGGCCCCATGGTTTATTTCAATTAGGTCTCCCCTTCTCTTCATGTATCCTTGGCCCAGAAACTCTGCATGATCCTGCTACAAGCCCGAGACTTTCCTTGGAATTCCATCTTCTTGATCCCTTTCTTCTCCTCGCCTCCTCCCTTAGAAAGCCTTCCTTATTTCAAAGCCTTGCTGAAACACCATCTCCTCTAGAGAGCCTGCTGGTATCTTCCTTTTTGTCCCAGGCTAGAAACGATCCTCCCGTCCTCTGGACACCTGCAGAAAGCTCGTGTGACCTGTGTCAGTCTGTATCTTGGTTAACAATCGTGTGTGCATTAGTAAGGACTGTGGATTGCCCATGACAGAAAATCCACTCAAACCAGCTTACGCACAGAGGGAATGGATTGGCCCCTGTGAAGGTCGAAGGTGTAACTAAACTCAGGCAAAGCTTAAATATTGTCCTTGCAAAATCTGGCTTCCTCAGCCTCTCAGACCTCGATTCCTCTGTAGTGACGTAATTCTCAGGCAGGTTTTCCAACTTGCGGTGGCTCAGAAACCCCTAAAAGCTCCAGGCTAAGCCTCTCCAAAGAAAAGGGTTCCAGCAAAAATCTTTCCTTGGACTGGCTTGGGTCGTGTGTCCATCCCTGGACCCATCACTGCAGCAGGAGAATAGAGCACACTGATTGGTCGGACTGGAGTGCCCACCTGGTCGCTGGGAGGTGGGGGCAACCGAACTCAAGGCCCTGGCCTGAGAGTGAGAGAAAGGTGGTCTCCACGGGCAGGTCAGGGTTGTACCCAGAGGAAACAACCATCTTCTATGGCAAGTAGAAAATCCTGGCTAATTTGTCTTTCAGTCCGTCAGGGCACCTAGCATGTGATTCCTCATGAAGTAAATGCTCAATAAAATTATCTAATGCGTGAAAAACTGAAGGAAGTGATGAAACTAAAGAACTTACCTATGATGGGCTTTGCTTATTTCCTCTTCTGACACAGTTACCTGGCCAAGCAGAGATCACACATCCATTTGAGTATTTCTCCAACTTACTCTTTTAGACAAACTCTTAGTAAACCAGATATCACAGAGCCTTTCACCTGGTGTCCAATATGATGCAGAAGATACGAACGTTTAATAATCCAGCGTGCCTCGCTTGCTATGAAAAAATGTTATGTTTCCTTTTTTAACTCAGTAAGAGAGTCTTCACCGCGATCCAGTCCTTGACCTATCTGCTTGAACCTGAACCTTTTCTTTCTAGCCATCTCTGGTCATACAGAATGGGCAAGACTTCTGGCATCCTCCATGCTTCTTTGTTATTAAAAGCAGGATCAGTTAATAAATAATTCTGATGCTCAGTTTCTCTGGAACAAGGAGATAAGGGCAGGAACACTTGAGTCTCACAAATTACATGCTATAGTATAGATTTTCACCCAGAGTGGAGGACAGCCTAGCGTTCTCTTCTTCCCTGTGGCATAAATTGTTCTAATTATACGTGCAAGATCCTCTATCCCCAAAGATATGAATTGGAAGCACTGTGTCTGTTCTTTTAATTCCAAGAAGCATTTGCAGTTACGTGTTCCCACCCCCCTTGTTTTCAAACTGAATTGTTTCAGTAGTAGCTTGGTGTGTCAGCTTGTAAGTCTATAAAACAGTTTTATACCAGCTGGAGATTCAACGTGCTACATGAATACATAACAGTGCCTAACCAAGGAGGTTTGTAATTCAGTAATTAGCTGTAATTAATGAACACAAAGTGAAGACTCATTTACAGTTTAAATTATCACATTAGCTCCTGTCACCCTCTATGTACACAAAACAGCAGGAATTCAATTATTTTTATTCTTCAAAGCTAATTTAAAATTTAAGGGATGCCATTACATGAAATAATAGGTAGGAAATGTAATCGAAATCACTGGGAACAGTTGGCCGTCCTTAGAATTAAAAAAAAAAAAAAATGTGATCGCTGACGATTTGGAAATGTTTTCTCGTCTGTGAACAGATGAAGGATTGAAATCTCTGCTCTTTTCAGTATATTTAATTTAAAAGAGGAAGCGGGTTTGGTGGTTGCTGACTCTTTGTGCAAGGAGACTCATGGCACAGAATTGTGAAAGCAGCTGATCACTAATAATGCTGTTGTTGATAGTAATAAGATGACAGCCTGGGAGAGACACATCCCATTATCCTTAATGGGGGCTGAGTCGCCTGCAACCGCACGGAGTTCCTGGAATTGTCACCCATTTTTGATGCATAACTTCAGCTCGGGAGACCCTACGTCATTGTCACATTGCTGTCGTCCTCGGTGTTTCGTACGTGTGTGTGATAAATATCCTTTAATTCATTTGTCGAACATGGACCCAGCACTGCCTCTGTTCTCAGGCCCTGGTCTCAGTGCCAGGGTCACAGCAGTGGACAAGACAGGCTTCGTTCTTGACCTCATGGAGTCAACATTCCAAGTGGGAAGAGACAGACCGTAGCCAGGGGTCCTCAAGCTTGGTTATTAATAGAATCACAGGGGAAGCCTTAAAAATAGAGGTATGTCAAGAACTGGGCTCCAGTCCTAATTAATTGAACCAAATTCTCTGGGGGTCAGGCCTGGGCACCAGTATTTTTAATAGCTCTCTCTGGGTGAGTCTACACGCAACCAGAATTGAGAAGCATTATGGTCAACTAATAAATACAATTAATAAATTAGCGTGGATTGGTGAGGTGGGCTGCAATAAAAATGAAGGAAAGCCGTGTAGAAAGGGACTGGGGGCTGCTCTAGAGTGAGTGTTCAGGGTTAGATTCTCTGGGCACTGACCTGGCAGGAGAACTGAGTGTGAAAAGAGGCCCACCCTGAGAAAATCGGGGAGTATGTTGCTCTAACCCAGGCATCAGCAAAACTTTTTCTTCTTCGTCTTTGAGTTGTTTATTGATTTTCATTTTTAACCCTTTGAAAATGTAAAAGCTTTCTTAGCTCAAGGGCTGTACAAAAACAAGCTGCCGGCCAAATTTCGCCCACTCAAACCGTGTTCTAGAAAAAAGGGACCGGCAAGTACAAAGCCCGTGAGGCAGGTATGAGTTGAATGTATTAGAGGACCAGAAAGGAGGCCGGAGTAGGTGAGGCCGAGTGGGTCAGGAGGAGGAGACGATGGGGCTAGAGACATGGGCAGGAATCTGGATTTTATTTTACCTACGATGAAAGTCATTGGCAGATTTTAAGTAGGGAATGAAAGTGTGTGTGTGTGTGTGTGTGTGTGTGTGTGTGTGTGTGTGTGTGTCTGTGTGTGTGTCTGTGTGTCTGTGTGTGTGTGTGTGTGTGTGTGTAAAGGAGACACACGATCCCATACTCACCATAGTATATCTTACTGCAACTGCCACTAATCTCATTCCATGGCAGTTCCGGGAATAAAAAAAACAAAGCCCATGTGGACAGAATGCTGCGTCTGTTGCTTTCGACTTCTCCATTCCTGCACTTTCCCCCTCCTCTTCTCATGTTCATTTTTCTTTGCCTTTTAAATAGGCCACTCGAAGCTTCTCTGTCTAATTTTTCATAGGTGATCGACTGCTGAGTGGGGGTTTAGGTAGACAGAGGGAAGGCGCTGATAAGGCAGAGCACGGATTCTATTAGGGAAATGCGGTGGTAATTAATGAATCCTGCCAGTAATTGGGAAGGTGTGAGTCCCCGTAATATCGTAATGATAGTCATCCGTCTGTGCGTCCCCCGTCACTAGGAGCCATCCCTCATCGCACTCTGATCTCAGACTCTTAGCCATGCAGATCGCCCTGACAGGACGCTGTATCTCTGTCTCCCTAATTGGGCAGTATAGAGTTGTTTATGGATATTGTCGGCATTTAGGCCTGTTGGAGGTTGTTCAAAAATCGTTAGCAAAGTTGCCTTAACAGCATTGTCAAATATGTATTCCCCTGTTTCAATATCTGTTTTTAAGGAGGCAGAGGCTCGTGATGAAATTAAGCTACATGCATTGTGCGGACTGGAGCTCTCGGCTCGATTGTTAGTAAACCGTTTTTGAAGTAAAAACCAATTTACAGCAATTTCTCATCCAGCTAAAGATAAAACTTCAGTCCGTGTGCTGGAGCAGGATGCTTTTTAATAGCACGTCCTCGGTTCTGAAGAGCACATCGAGTGCGTTAATGCCAGCCTGAGACACAACCATTTGCAAAAATTACGGTTTTGCATTGAGACCAGTTTCTAAACATCCATCACCATTTAATTCCAAATGGGCACCTTTACTGGAAGCAGTTGCCATGTTTTCTTACCAGTATTTTTTCCTGTATGCAAGTGGCTACCCTTTTGTCTCCCCCAACCAAACTGAGAGATGAATTGTCTGAAATGCCATGAATTTTTTTTAAAGGCCTTATAAATCTGGTAAGTGAGCTTAATGTTTCTGTCGTGCTGTTTAAGAGGGATCTGTTAAATATTTAGAAAACATGGGAATACCATTTTAATCTATAATCAACACACTTTAAAAGTATTCAAATATGAAATAGTTACCGTTCAGACTGCATCTTCATCAATTCTAAAAGGAGAGAAATTTAAGAAGCTCTGGTTTCCATTTTTCCCGCTGGAGGAAGACAGAGACTTAGGTGCAAAGGCCAAACATGGATGTAGAGATCTTTCGTCTCAGTTCTTCCACTCACTAGCTCTGTGTGGCCTTGGTTAAATACCAGGCCTCTCTGAACTGCAGGTGTCTCTTCTGTGTCACCAGCGCTCAACTATAGATCTGAGGCTTAAAGCAAATGAATAGATGTGAACGTACATTACATGGAAAAGGCTCTGCGCTCAGACCTAAGTCGCTGTGCCACTCACTGGCTGAGAGAACTTGGACAAATCATTTAACCCCTTTTGAGCCACACTTTCCACATCTGTGAAATGGGCCAGATAATACAAACGTCATAGGGCAGGGCTGAAGAGCAGAGACAATGAGTTGATAGTACCCAGGATGAGCTTGAAACCCAGCAGCTCCCCCACCAGTGGTGGCTCGTTCCCATGGAGGGCTATGCCTGGCATCCAGGGGCACTCAGTAAACAGTCATGGAGTGAGTGGAGCAACCATCAGGCACCATCAGCATTTAGGAGATGGTCACCATTGATTTGCCTGCCTCTGCAGTCTCCAAACTTGACTTTCACATTGGCTTTTACAGTTGTTAGGGAAGCATTCAAGCAATGATCCCAGCCGTACGAGAACCAAGGGAAGGATTGGATCCTGGGAGGCAACCACCATTCCAGTTTGCCTGGGACTGACCGGCACTAAAACCAGTCCAGCCCTGGCCAACTGGGATGAGTAGGTCACCCTAAGTTAAAAAAAAAAAAACAACTCCTCTTCCAAGCCTCAACCCCAGCCATGGTGTACTAAAGCCTTGGGTTCTCAAAAACCTTCTCTTTCATTTCTAACTCTGTGGATTGGTGGTGTTTCTCTCTAGAACAATCTGGAATGTTCCAGATACTCTCCAGAAACAGAAATGGCTGCTGGGCAATGCTGTCCCGAAACAGGCGTCTTCACCTCAACTCATCCCGAAAGTCCTATAGGTACCAGTGACCGAGCTGTTATTATGGCTGCCCCTCTTACAAAACGCGGCTCCGTTCGTTGTGTCTGGAAAGAAGACAGGAAGAGGCGAGGGGGAGCCCATCGGTGCCAGCATTGCAGTGTTCAAGTGAGAACCAGCAGGATGAAATTGAGAGAGGTTAACGTGACGGGGAGGGAACTGCACAGAAGTCCGCTGGGCAGGAGTTAATCAGGGAGCCTGGGCAGCCTACTGAGCAGGGGCTGGCGCTTTCCTGTCCGTCCACAGGGAAACAGTGGGAGCCCCCTGGACGGCGCAAACCCCCCGAATCTTCCCTCTGTGGACGTCCTAGCCGAGGAAGTGTCTCGGCTGTGTCGAAGGGCCCACAAGCCCTGTAACCTTTGGTGCTTTTGTCACAAGCCTCCCAGGGTGGTCCGGCTCGGCAGCCAGGACTTTCTCACGAAAGTCTTCATTCATCCCAAATGACAAACCAGGTGGGCCATCTTTACACGAAAACGTTTATTTTGCAAGCCCGAGCTCGTTTTCTCTTTTTAATCACTATCCCTTACTCCCTTGGATTTGAACGAACAGCTGTAACGAATGTGTCTGCCTCTCTCGTGAGCATGGAGGCTGACAGGGTTCTAAGCTAAGGCCTCAAACTGGAAGAACACTCATTCCAGGGCCTCCATCCTTGACTATGAATGTGCTAGCATTTCCTGTTACAAAACATGAAGGGGAAGGAAAGAAAAAGGAGAAACTTGAAGTGTAAGGAACTTCTCTGAACATAGCAGCTAGCAACGCTGGATGCAAACTGCTGTGCAGAATAATTGTCAAATGCTTGCATAAACACATAAATAAGATAAATTTATCTTCATTATTCATATTTGGTGCTCTCTCCTTCCACTTATTTATGCTTTAAACAACAGTTACAGTAAATATAACAATAAAAAAAAGTGCCTGCAGTGGACAGGAAGACGATCAAGCAGCCCTGATATACAGCAATTCATGTTTCTTCTTTACAATCACTAACGAATCTTAACTGGAGCTATGTCCCGTTCCCATGTGAGTGATAAGCAGTGATTTATTATGAAGTGTCATGAAATCGGAATGCCATACAGTGAGACATGAGCTAGTGGAAAATGCTTTCCCTGTTTCCCAACCTCATTACTCAAAGATGCAGTGTCCCCTTACCAAGGCTAATTTAACTGAGTTTTCTGAGTCCTGTACTCACGGGCGGTGGAAATTGGCCAAGGAGAGGATGTCCAGGGAAGTCTGGTGCCTAACACTACAGCCCTGGCCCAGCTGGTGCCAGGGCTGGCTAGCAACACTGGAACTGTGCAAATTGGCCAGCCTCCAGAAGTATGATCCCAAGAATTGTCTCGACTGTCTGCCAAGCAGCAAGAATGCTAATGCACTCAGGAAGTGAAACCCACACAGGGAGAAGGAACCCGAAGAGCAACTTTGATGAGTTTGGGCCTTGTGCTATCCACACGACATGCCATCCTCCTTGGAACTCATGCCTTTATCATTTAAGACTTACCCAATGGCACACGGGAGCCAGCTGAACCTAGAGAAAGATCACAGGCTTCAGAGCCAGATTGGACCTGGGTTCAGCCCCAGCTCTTCCATTTCCCACCATCACTGGTGTAGTAGATTGCACAAATGGCCCCAGGTCTTTACCCTTCCCCGTACCCAGGTCAGTTTGCAGTATCCTCTCATTCTGATTCTAAACTCAGTTATATGACTTGCTATGGGACCCATTGGATGTTGGCAGATATCATGCCAGCAGTGGCTTGAAAAGAGCTTGCACGATTGGACTTGCTTACGCTCACACCTCAGTCAGTGCTACCAGAACATGCCCACACTGGCCTCCTGGAGGATGAAAAAGAGCTGCGTCACTGTGGTTGTCCCAGCCTTGCTAAAGAAAGAGAGCAGGAGGTCACTTCTTTCACTCTTTCTCTACTTCCTCTCCCTTCTTTTTCTAGGCTCCTTTGCTCTTGGATGTGTTGGATCTTAAAAGAAAGGTTGGTGGAAAGGGGGACAACCTCTTATACTAATAAAGAGCTATTGCAATCCTGTCTTATCATCCATTGCCCCTGTGGGGCAGGCATCCAGGGACTGACTCTCTAGTGCGGACAGGAGAGGGGTCTATAAAAGTCCCAGATCCTCCTAATATGGGAGATGTGCTCCATTCAGGACGACTTCTGACTCGCTAAACATCTGCTCACTCATGGTTTACGCTTCATCCTTTTGCCACTAATGGCCTCTCTCCCCTCTAGGGCTGGGTACCAGTAAGCAGCGAGACAGCTCTTGACCTACTGAAAACTTACACATCTTTTCTTTCTTGCCAAAACAGTGAGCGTGTAAGGAAATTTCTTGTCCCTCTTCTGCTCTGTCGTCTTTGCTCCTTCTCAATAGTCACAGAGATAGACCAGAGAATCTGCTGTATAAGCATAGCCCAACGAGAAGTTAGATGCCTGTCTCTCCTTCTCACTGGGACCCAGTCCCTTCAACCCCTCAAGTGTTTCTTGCAGGGTCACTCACCTGGCTTCTGCAGCCCCCTCAACAGTTTTTCAATGAATTCCTCTAGTCTTTTCCTAGGTAGGCTGTTGGCAGCTGGGAAAAATGGTGATTCTTCTGCCACTTAATAAATCCCAGGGGGATGTGTCTAACAGCCCTCCCCCACCCCTGGTTTTTACTTTTTATTTTGAAATGATTTTAGATTAAAGTGGAAAAAAATAGTAGAGAGAAGCTTCACCCAGCTTCCTGTTGTGTTAGCGTCTTACCTAACCACCGTGCAATTATCAAAACCAGGAAATGAACCTTGGCTCAACACCATTCACTAAACTATCAACCTTGTTCGAATATTCCCTAAATTTCTTGTTGCTGCTCCAAGATCTAATTTAGAATCTCACATTGGATTTAGCGGTTGTGTCTCCATCGCCTCCCATCTGTGAAAACCCCTCAATCTTTCCTTGTCTTTGATGACTTTAACTCTTTGGACATGTCCTGGTCAGTTATGTTGTAGAGCGTCTCCCTATTTGGGTTTGTCTGATGGCTTCTCACAATTAGATTGAGAGGATGCATTTGGGTGAGGGTGAGAAGACCATAGAAATGACGTGCCCATCACATCAGGGGTTTCATGAAGATGTGCCATCACTGGTGATGTTAACTTTGGTCCCCTGGTTAAGGTGGCACCTGGCAACTTCCTTTGAAACGTGAAGTGCTTAGTGGTCACCCCCGACTGACTCGTTGATATTACTGTGTTTCCCTGAAAATAAGACCTCGCCGGACAATCAGCTCTAAATGCATCTTTTGGAGCAAACATTAATATAAGACCCAGTCTTATTTTACTATAATATAAGACCCGGTCTAACATAATATAATATAACATAACATAACATAACATAATAATATAATATAAGGCCGGGTCTTATGTTAATTTTTGCTCCAAAAGACGCATTCGAGCTGATGGTACGGCTAGGTCCTATTTTCGGGGAAACACAGTAGTAACCACTCCTAGGCACTGGCCATATGGGAAGGCAGGACCACATGGCAGTTAAACACGTGATCCCAGAGCCAGAGAGCTCTTGATGCAAATCCTAGCTGGGATCCTTTGGGCCAGTTGCTTAAAGTTTTTCCACCTCAATGTCCTCCTTTCCAAAGGACCTAATTCAGGGTTGTTGTGAGGATTAAATTAAGAAATAAGTAAAAGCTCCAAGCACAGTGCAGAGCACATAATAAGCCAATTACTTCATCTCTCGGCCTCAATAACTTCATCAGCAAAAGGAGGATAGGAATGCCTCATTCTACAGCAAGATAGCGCACGTATAAAAGAATATTATGGCTTTTTGTCCGACATCTTAGCGAAGCTGCAGTCGTACTGTGTGCTGTCCGCACTTTGCCATGCCGCCCAAAGACGACAAGAAGAAGAAAGATGCTGGAAAGTCGGCCAAGAAAGACAAAGACCCAGTGAACAAATCTGGAGGCAAGGCCAAAAAGAAGAAGTGGTCCAAAGGCAAAGTTCGGGACAAGCTCAATAACTTAGTCTTGTTTGACAAAGCGACATATGACAAACTCTGTAAGGAAGTTCCCAACTATAAGCTTATAACCCCAGCTGTTGTCTCTGAGAGACTGAAGATCCGTGGTTCCTTGGCCAGGGCAGCCCTTCAGGAGCTCCTTAGTAAAGGACTTATTAAATTAGTTTCAAAGCACCGCGCTCAAGTAATTTACACTAGAAACACCAAGGGTGGGGATGCCCCAGCTGCTGGTGAAGATGCATGAAAAACAGGTCCTACCAACTGTACGTTTTGAAAAATAAAACTTTATTAAATCTGATCAAAAAAAAAAAAAAAAAAAGAATATTATGTATGAGAAGGTACTTGTCACGTTCTTCCAAGCTCTTCTACTCAGTTCTTCCAAGAAGTTTCTACTCAGAAATGAGCTCTGCCTTTCCTTTCGGTTATGTTGTATTGCTGGCCTGTATTGTGTTGTATTGCTGTTAGATGTGTCTGCCTTATCTAGCCTTCATAGACTAGAAGGGTCTTGGAAGGTGGAAACTTGTCTTTCTCACCATAATTCTGTTGGACACAGGTTGGTAACATGCGGGTTGGGTCAGGGGACAGAAATTCCAGCCATTGGGAGGCTCTATGTGAATGAAGACCAAGAGATTATCAATCAGTGACAGGAATCCATTTGTTGGAACCTACCTGATGTCACAAAAGAAACACTTGATAAATATTGAATGGATGGATGAATGAATGAATGAAGAATGAATGAATGAATTTGCCTTTGGTTATGTATAGCAATAAAGAAAAAGAAATTTAACTTTTATCTTCTAGACTTTGAATGCCTCTGCCAACAACTAAATCTCTTCCCGGGAGGGCAGATGGCGGCCTGTACAATGAACAATTTAATCTTTAGAAAATGGAACAACTTTGCCAGCAAACTCCATTTTTCTCCAAGAACACATTGTCAATAACATGTGCTCTCAAATATGTGGTGAAATTGATGACTGGGTCCTGATTTATGGAAACAACAACAAATTAAATGATTACCTTTCTCTTTCCTAGCTTGGGGTCCTTCAGACCAGCCATGAATTTTTTTTTTTCTCGTTCTCTAATAATAGAGGAGGTCTAATTAAAATGCTGGCTGATTGTGCGTGTGGAGCAGAGGAAAGAAAGAAGAGTGTCCAGGGTATCTTAATTTAGAACCAGGAGGGGAAAAGCCACTTACGTGATAATGAAGATTAACTTAGGGAACCACTGGTGCTCCCTCCTCACATAAAAGCACATATTGAAGGAATCCTTCACACAAAGACTTTTGTAGCCACTTATGTAGCCCCTCGTATGAAATTTTCTTGGTTTTGAACAAACTTGAAGCTTTGGATTGGACGAAATAGACCAGGTGAGGGGAGAGGTGCTTGGAGAAATGGGTCTGTCTGGACAGTAGCCAGATTGGATATTCGGGACGTTTCCTGAGTCACAGCCTTGTTCAGAAGGAGTCCCCATGCTAAGACGCCTCCTTCTAGAAAGGGGGTTCTGGACTCCTATTTGGGTCAAGAACTTTTTGAAAATCTGGTGAGAGCTATGGATGTCTCCCCAGAAACAATAAACAAGTGTGTGTTTACACATATACAGAAATGTAAAATTTTGCTTATAGTGTCATCCATCTCTTATCCTGCAGTAAACTTGAACAACTTGAGTCATAATTGCTGTTCAAAATTCCAGGCTTCACCATCTTTCCTGTAATGCTCGTCCAAGGTTAAGAATTGCTTGACTGAAGAGGACCTTGGTTTCCTTAGGTCACACAAAGTTCTTGATTGCTTCAGGCTGTAGGCTCCTTTGGCCACCCGGGGAGGCCCCTGGAGCCCTTCTCAAAACTAATGCTTTTAAAGACATAAAATACAATACATAGGGTTAAAAAATCACGGACACACAGTTATCAAATGTTAAAGACATCAATTTGTGATATAGTAATAGGTGAATTTCTTTATATACCGTAAATATCATACCCAGCACTAAGGCTAGGAACCACTATAATTCCAAAGTAATGATGAGTGTACATGATATCCCAAGATATTTGCAACCACTGTAATGTGACATTTTCGTGAAAATATCGGTGATAAAAATCATAATGCTGCTACTACTGTTACAGTTTGGTACCTATATTCATAAATGAAGGAAATGCTGAATTTTAGTTGGAAGTTAGTGAAATTGAAGGTGTCATTTTTTTTCCCACCCAAGCTCATGGGTCCCCTGAACTCTAAGCATGGATATGAGGTGAAGGATTCCTCATGGTGTGGAAATGACCTTCTGCATAGTTTGCCTCCCCTCTCACTTTGCCCTCAAGCCTGCCTCACCTCATGTTATTTTCTCGTTATTATTTAATGAAACAGCATTGATGTAAATGTGGCCAACATTTGATTGGCTTGACTCTGAAGCTGGATGTCAATCAAACATCCACCACGCCTACGGTCCAGAGGCAAATAAGAGCGGAAGGGAAAAGGCCTGTGTGTTGAAAACCTGTTTAACTAGAACCTAATCACCCAGAAGGGAAAGACAAAAGCCATCTTGTTCCAGGCTGGATGTCCAGCAACCAGCCCAGTGCCGGGCACAGGAAAATCTCTCAACGCGTATCATTTAATGAAGTAGCAACAATCAATTAGCCATGAGTAAGGTAGAACTTCCCAAAATGTCTAATCCCACAGGCCAGCATTCCATGGGTGCCTCTGCTGGAGACTTTTTGAGACAAGCGGACCCACTATTAACCAGAAAGAAGTCACTTCCACAGGCATTCCACAGATATTCGAAAAGAGCTGTTTCCAAAAAAAAGCAGAGGATATGAAACTTTTTCTGTAAAGGGCCAGAGAGTAAACTTTCTAGATTTTGAGACTATACGATCTCTGGGACAGCTACTCAGCTCTGCCATTGTAGCTTGAGGGCAGCCATACATAATATGGAAACACATGTGCATGTCTGTGTGCCAATAAAATTTTATCAATGAACTCTGACATTAGAATTTCATGTAATTTTGGCATGTCCTAAAATGTGATTTTTCTTTTGAATTTTTTCAGCCTTTTAAAAAGGGCTCATAGGCCATAGGAAACTAGGTGGCAGGCGGCACTTGACCTGAAAGCCGTGGAATGGCGGGTACAACTCTGGTCTTACTCTCGGTCAGTGGGGGGGTGGTTTTTGCCAGTCTGGACTGAGCGTCCCTCTATGCTGGCTTGGATTATGTTTCCTGCCATGACCCAAGCCCTGTCCCACGTTTAGAGATTTGCACCTGCAGAGGCTCCACTCGGACTCTACTCCTCCAGGTCCCCCCACGGCTGGCTGGCCCTTTCTCATCTTTCAGGTCTTAACTCAAATGTCCTTCCCTGGGCCCCTCTCAGAGTAGCCACGTTGACATTCACACCGACAACCACTCACTTGTCTGAGGACTGCTTTCTTGTCTTCGCAGCCCATGCCCTCTTGCCCTGGTCTTACACTGCACGTTGTCGTCTCTCCCTCTACAAAGCCAACTCCTGTAAGGTGGAGGCCTTCTCTGTTGTGTCCCCTGCTGTGACCTCTGTATTAATGCACTGCCCGGTATCTGGCCCCATGCAAAGTCTTCCCCAATACTGGTTGGAAGAATTCGTTGTGTGCACTGGGGAGGCTAGAGCTGAAAACTGCACAGCCAAAGTTGTGCCACCTCACCTGGTCCAGGAGGCATCCGGCTTTATTATCATTTTGTCATCATCATTATATCAACTTGTAATAATTTTGGGAAGTAGTGACATACGTGTTCGAAACATAATCTTACACAGAGCCTGATACACAAAACAGGTATAATGAAGTTGATTTGTTTGAAATGAGGGTAGGAAGTCCCCCACAGGACTCTCTCAGGCACACACCCCTCGTGGCCCCTTCTGGAAATTTCCATATCTTCTTCCCTTCTGAGAAGCTCTTTGAAAGTCCCTGTCCTAGAACTAATATCTGAGGCAACTCTTCCCTATTTAGTCCAAGGTTACTGGGAAGCTCCTTCTGTCCTTTCCTTGTAAGCTAAGGAATTATGGAGTCAATCGCTTCTAAGAAACTCCTCTTGAACCATCCAGAGGATTTCCTTTCCCAAAAGCATTTATAACCCCGCTCACAATTAAATTCTAAGAAAGCCATGGTGCCACATTGGCCGTCCAATGGCTTTGTGATTTTGTGGAAATGTGCTGGGCTTCAATTGAGTTCATTTTTTAAATGGCCTTAATAACGCCAGCCCTTTGCGCCTCACACCACAGGTTGGAGGGTTGTGGGAAGAAACAGAGTGGAATACACTTTCCAGAATGTGGAAGAGTTGGTGGCCTCCTGGCCAGTCTGATCAGGTTCAGGCTTTGCACTCTTGGGCTTCCTTCTGCTTGTTAGTTTGCTCAAGTTGCCCTAACAAAATACCACAGACTAGGCAGCTTAAACATCAGAAATTTATGTTCTCACAGCTCTGAAGGCTTGAAGTCCAAGGTGCCAGGGGGGTTGGGTTCCTCTGAGGCCTCTTCCCTTCGTTTGCAGACGACCACCTTCTTGCTGCCTCTTTCTCTGGGGTCTTTCTCTGTGTGTGTGCATGTCCCTGGTGTCTCACCTCAAGTGTCCTGATCTCTTCTTATAAGGACCCCAGTCAGATTGAATTAGGGGCCACCCCAATGGCCTCGTCTTAACTTAATATCTCTTTAAAGGCTCCATCCCCAAATCTAGACATATACTGCGGTATGGGGGTTAGGGCATCATCATAGGAATTTGTGGGGGACACAACTCAGTCCATAACACTGGCTTCTTCCACGTTGCTTGTCAACAAAGCTTTGGTCATCATTACTTGACCGTCTGTGGTAGATCCTCAGGACCACCTCCCAGCCCTGCCCAGCCTCAGAGGGAGCAGCTGGTGGCGATGGCAGCCCTGCCTACAGGCTTTCCATTAAGTTCCTTCACACAAGAGATGCTTCGTTTAGAGCTATGCTAGGAAGGATTGAATGTCTTCTAGTAAATTTTATAAGTGGGGCATTTAAAATACTCATACACATCATTGCTTCTCAACAGCTGACTTGGGGGTGGAGGAAAGCCTTGAATTCCTTCCAGAAAGAAAGCCTGGTTCAGTGCTTTTTCAGGATCACAGGGTAGGGTCTGAAGAGGCCTCTGGGAGGCAGTGTGGTCGGATGGTAAGGGAGCAGGTGGGGCAGGGAGGGGTAAGCAGAGAAGGTTCAAATCCAGGCTGCACCTCTTACCAGCTATGATGACCATTACTTCATGTTCCCGTGATCCAGTTGACCCATTGTACAAAGATCCTGCTGTCAGTATCCACATGGGTTTTGCTGTGAGGGTCTTTCTGTCTCCCACCAGCCTCACACAGCTTCTGGCACAAATCCTCATTATCTGAAAACAGCGATTGTTGTTCTAACTGAAGTGCAAACAAACGAACCAACCCTAGGGACTTCAAGGTCGTGTACGATGCGAGGGAAATTTGGCTGCTCACTTTCTGATTTGAAACGGAACTCGACAGTTGTGCCTGAGACTTGTAAATCAGGGTCCCCTGTCTTTGTAAGCAGGAGTGCATTACGTTTGTTTGTTTTTTAATATTTGTGTGTGTGTTGTACAGGAACTGAATCCACCTGGAAATACAGATTTAGGAGTGGAGAGAAGTGAGAGAGACACAGACACAAAGACAGAGACAGAGAGAAGGAAGCAAGGAAGGCTATCATCATGGAATTGCACAAGTCACGTACTCTATCTACCCTGTCGCTGCAAGAGCGGTTAATTGATTAAATGGCAGTAATCAATCCATCAGTCAATCATGCATTAGAGTGGTAGCACATTAGAATCCCCTAGGAAACCTTTAAAAACCCAGTGACCAGGCCGTACCCTGGACCAATTAAGGCAGAATCTCCAGGAGTGGCATCAGTGTTGTAAAGGTCCTAGGCAACTCCCGTGTGGAGTGGGGCCCATGTGGAGACCCGCTCAGAGGCAGGAGGCACGGTCAGATAACTCTGTGCCACTGACGAGCTGTGACCTCGGGCGAGCTGCCTAACACCCCTGGGCCTCCGTTTCCTCGTCTGTCTTAAGGATTAGATCAGACATAATTGGTTAAACCTTTGGGCTCCAGGTCAAGAAAATACCAAGTTGATAAAGAACAAGGGTTTCTTGTTACTATTCTCATTGTCATCCAATGGACGTGAAGTCTGGGCCTTCATGACCACCACCTGCAAAATGGTGGGGGTGGAGGCATCATTCATTTTCATTTCTGTGATTCGACAAAGGTACAGCCAGGGCAACGTATGAAGGAAAGCTCGTATTTCTTCACTGAGTGACAGCCAGGGGCCAGGCCATGGGCTGGCACTTTGGAGACTTGTTGACCACAGCAGTCCCCACCCCCCCGACCCCTCCCTTCATGAAGACTAGTGGGAGGGACAAGCAGTAAACCAGTGTTCACACAAAGCAATATATTATTCATGACAAGTGGGGTAAGAGAGAGGAAATCTGGAAATCTAGTCTAGATTCTGGGATAAGGAACGGTCTTTCTGAGCCCGTGGTATTTTAGCCAGAGAATGACCGGGAGCAGGAATTATCCAGGCAGAGTCATGGGAAGGGCACGCCAGGGGAGGGGTTCAGCAGGTGTGAAGGCTGTGAGCGGGCGAGGAGCTTGACATTTTGGAAGAGCTGCTTCTGTTTAAAGCATAAACAAGTGAATAAAAGAACATCTTTTGCTCTTAGAGCATCTCAAGGGACTTGGACTCTCCATAATGTGCTTTGGGAAACACTGGTAGAATCAGAGGAGACTAGGTTTGAGATCCAGACAAATCTTGGTTTCATTCCAGCTTCTCTAGGAAATAGCTGTGTGGGCGGTGGGGACCATGTGACCTCCTGAACCTCTGGTTCTTTATTTGTAAAGAGGAAATACTAACTCATGTTTTCCCAATCTAGTGAGAGGATTGGTAATTGTTAGCAGCAGTCAGATTGGTAACGGGTAATAATTATTATTATGAAGCAGTATGGTGCCTTGGTGACAGAGAAATTGGGGTTCAAATCCCAGTTCCATCACATTCCAGGCCATGTGATCTTGGTCCCTTTATTTACAGCTCTGTGTGTCAGTGTCCGACCATCGAAAAAAGGACTTCGTAAGAGTTATCTTTGGGGATGATTATCAGAATTCAGGAAAACAACCGCGGTCCAGCTTCACACAAAGAGCAGGTTCCCAGTGAATGAAACACCTATCATTAAAATGAAGGCAGACTCTTCTTGGAAAGTGGGAGGGTTTGCCTGGATTACCTAAACATGTGTTCCTCTCACGAACCGCCTTTTGCAGTGTAGACACATCACAAACAGTGCTGCCATGGGCTTAGACACATAATCACAGTGGTAAAAAAAATAATAATAAAATAAAAAACGGCCTGTTTATTTTCCACACTAGGAAGGCATGCCATTCTTCCTCAAAGCCAGCAAGTCCCGTTTAGGCAGCAGTAAAGCCCCCTAGCCGCGTCCACACAGTGAATCTTGTTCTGTGGTAAGTTAGTTGTAATAAATCACAGGTGGCTCTGCACTCCACTTAGAGAAGATGGGTTCCACTGTGCATCTAGGCACTGGCGATTTGGATTTTCAGCTGTCCGGGTTGTTTATGGTGGTGTTTGCCAGCATCTAGACCTCTTTCAAACAATTTAGGTACCCTTTTGGAGTATACGAATGTGGCCCAATAAAAAATGGGCCCAGGGAAATTGCTTCCTTTCTTTCCTCTATGGCCATGCACCAAAAACAACCATATAGGAGACCTGTCAAATGGTAACTACATAATTGCCAAACATGAGATGATAATGAAACCACATGGAGAGTGTTCTCTTCCATTTTCAGGCTATTGTCCTGGTCTCTGCCACCCTTTTAATTTACTTCTTAAAAGGACGACAACAGCTGGACAGGTTTTCCGTCCTTATCACGTTTCATTATATAGCTTTACTGAGCAACGTGCCTTTAGAAGCTTCTAGTTAGTTCCATTGACAGCAATAAACACTGGCTGGAGAACAGGCTTTGAAGTCAGACAGACCTCAGTCCAAATGCTGGCCCTACTACTTGCCAACTCTCTGACCTCCATTAAATTGCTTAACCACTTCAAGCCCTCTGTGTTCTCATCAGTAAATAGGAACAATGAGGTCTGCTGTCAGGTATTACCGTGAAGCACAGAGCTTATAATGAGCACTTAATAGAATGGTAGGTATTATGGCTGCTTTCTACTTTCTTCTTCTTAATATCCACATCAAATGTTTTGAAATGCTATTTTATCCTTTTTTTTTATAAAAGGAGAAAACTTTTTTTTAGCTTCACATCTGAATTGACAACTGATTTCTTTTCAACATTTGTTTAATGCATGAACTAAAGAACCTTTCTTCTACTTATTTTTTTTAAATTTCCAGAAGGAAAGAGTAATCCATTTTCCAAGACCTGATGATTACTTTTTTCTAACACATAAGCAGAATTTTATGTATGTGTTTTTTTATTCTATATCTAATTCCACAGCCCTTTTAAGGTATGATATTGTATGCAATGCAATAAAATCATAAAAGAAAAGGAAATCATTTTTAAAATCTACATTTTATTGAGTGCTAATTGTGTGCCAGTCACCATTTGTGGAAGGTACTATTATCCTCCTGTCTTTTGAAGGTTTGGAAACTTAGGTTCAGAAAGGGTAAGTCATTTCCTCCAGTGTCATGCAGCTAGTAAATGGCAGAGCCAAACTATTAACAGATAGGCCAAAGGAAAATGGAGAGAGAATATGAAGAGAAATTGATGGGTACAGCATGTAGCCTTAAGAGGTCACGCAGTTGCTAGCGCTGAGCCACCAATTTGCCTCCGAGCTTCCAAGTAACGAAAGCAAAAATGGACACATGATTCATCCTAAGCTTGACCTCTTTCGTGAGGAAAATATACACCAGGGTTAAAGAATGCACGAAGCTTTCCTGATACTTAATGTCTGGCAGTAATTTCTTGCAAAGCTTTTCTGATACAGTGCAATAAAAACAATAGGAGGTTCCCATGGTACAACCAAATATTTAAAATGGGAATCATGTCTTTCTGCAAAAAAAAAAAAAAAAAAAATTTAACCATTCCTTTCTGCAAAAATGCGTTTCACTTAACACTGGCCTCCATCTCTTTTTAGTAATTATTCAATCCAAGCTTTGTCAAAGCATCATACTGAGAAGAGATTCATGTTAAAAGCTAGTTGAAGGGAGGGAGAGGAAAATGCCTCTCTGGGCCTTATCATTTTTATTTAGATTGATGTACCTTTGGTTATAATTAGAGATAACTGTACAGCAGTTAAGACTTCATAATCCCATCATTAGTTGTCAAGAGATTTTTATAGGGCAAACCCTCATGCCATCGCCTTCATTTCTGTTTCTTAACTACTTGAGTAGCCTGAAGTTGAAGAGTATGCTTTAAGGAAAAGATTTTCTGCTGCCATTGAAATCTTCTAAGCTGACACACAAGTACGGACACAAATGACACCTAGTGACAGCATTTGCACCACTCTCAGGAGGCCCCACATCTTCCTGACATTTTTGTTGTTGTTGTTCTCCAAAATGTCAGCCTGTTTCTGCCAGTTTCATTCACCAGCCATTTTGCACCATGATGAAGAGATTTTAAACCATTTCAAGGGTTGCCTATTAAGTAGACAAAAAGGGAACTTTTTTTTTGCAGTTTTTTCTTTTTTATTTTCAATTAAAGTTTATTGGGGTGACAACGGTTAGTAAAGTTACTTAGATTTCAGGTGTACAATTCTGTAATACGTCATTTTTATATCACATTGTGTGTTCACCACCCAGAGTCAGTTCTCCTTCTATCACCATATAGTTGATCCTGTTTACCCTCATCTACCACCCCCCACCCCCCTTACCCTCTGGTAACCACTAAACTATTGTCTGTGTCTATGTGTTTTTGTTTCTCTTTTTTTTTTTTTTTTTTTTTTTTTTAATATTTTATTGGGGAAGGGGAACAGGACTTTATTGGGGAACAGTGTGTACTTCCAGGACTTTTTTTTTTTCAAAGTCAAGTTGTTGTCCTTTCAATCTTAGTTGTGGAGGGTGCTGTTCAGCTTCAAGTTGTCCTTTCAGTCTTAGTTGTGGAGGGCGCAGCTCAGCTCCAGGTCCAGTTGCCGTTGCTGTTGCTAGTTGCGGGGGGCGCTGCCCACCATCGCTTGTGGGAGTCGAGGAATTGAACTGGCAACCTTGTGGTTGAGAGCCCACGCTCCAACCAACTGAGCCATCCGGGAGGCAGCTCAGCTCAAGGTGCCGTATTCAATCTTAGTTGCAGGGGGCAGAGCCCACCATCCCTTGCGGGACTCGAGGAGTTGAACCGGCAACCTTGTGGTTGAGAGCCCACTGGCCCATGTGGGAATCGAACCGGCAGCCTTCGGAGTTAGGAGCACGGAGCTCTAACCGCCTGAGCCACTGGGCTGGCCCTGTTTCTTTGTTTGTCTTGGGAAACTTATTTTTTTAATTATTTCCATTTTGCCCTCTCTGATAGACACTCAAAGTTGGTGATACAAGGTAGAGGTCCGCTTAAAAGATAGTTGCTCTGGCAATGATAAGAAAAACCCATCGGAAACTCTCCTACAGCTTTAGAGCTGTAGGCAGGTGACTGTCTGGTTTGTGTCATGAAGCATATATCATACATTTGAGACTCATGGTTGATTTATCACAAGTTACGCTTTAAAAGAGGAAGTTCAAAAGTTGAGATTTTCCAGTGTGTTGATTATGACCTGCGTGCCATCTCTATTTAAATGTTCCAAGGAGAAGACCATCAAGATCAATAACAGTATTGCCTCCCAGTCTTCAAGGGTCTAATCAAGCACAACCTTTCACAAAGAATTTGTGGTCTTGTGGGTACAAATCTGATGTCAGGAAAAATTAGTTTAGTGGTTAAGAGTAAAGTCTCTGAAATCTAGAAAATATATATTCCAATTAAATATTGGAATATTCCGTTCCACTTACTGTCATGTCACCTTGGATAAGTCACTTCAATTATCTAAACTTCAGGTTTTTTCCCCTGTGATACTGGATACCACTTTGGGTTGTTGAGATGATTAACGGAAATAATGTGTAAGTTGTAGGTCAAAAATTAACAGTCATGACCCAGATGCTACTAATATACAACCTTTAAATTATCATTGACTCAACCTCTTCAAGCTTTGATATAATTTAAAAAAAAAAAAGTCCCTCTCAACATTCATAAACTCAGCCACTTTGTTCTATCTGATTTATTTTGTGACCTCCTTCTCTAAGAACAATTAGTCTATTTTCAGTGACGGGAAAACTGCATGGAAGAAGGGAATTAAGAAAAGGCAAAAATACATCAGGTAACATTTTAAAAGATTATCCACCTACTCGCATGAAGCTGTGTCTAGCATATAAAACGTATGCAATACATTTCAGCAATGATTTTATTCATTCTAAGGATTGCAATTGGTCCACCAAAGTTTAAGGCTTTCTGCACACAGAGATTTCTCTTAGAAAAAATTAGGTGAAGCACTAAGGATGAAATTCAGCGGTGTAGGTAAGCCGATTTGGATTTTCAAATTGTAAAATCAATTTCAAAAATATTAACTGCAGGTTTCTCCCGGGATTGCGTGGTTACAAATCACTCATCTCCGTTTCCTTTTGGCTTCCTGTCAGACTGTTTTTTAATGATACATTTTATATATGTTCAGCATTTATATTTCACTCTTATTTTTGTCAGTTTTCAGAAGTCCTGAATTAGGAGTCAGGGGTCCTGACACCATTTAAATCCTGACCCCTAACTTAATCTCATGGAAGCAAATTATGTAAATTCCCTCAGTCTCAACCTTTTCATCTTCGGGCAACTACCGTGTTTCCCCGAAAAGAAGACTTAGCCAGACCATCAGCTCTAATGCGTCTTTTGCAGCAAATATTAATATAAGACCTGGTTATATTATATTATATTATATTATATTATATTATATTATATTATATTATATTATATTATATTATATTATATGAGACCCGATCCTATATTATATTAAAATAAGACCAGGTCTTATATGAATGTTTGCTCCAAAAGACGCATTAGAGCTGATGGTCCAGCTAGGTCTTATTTTGGGGGAAACACGGTAATACTTATCCAATATATTTCAGAAGACAATATATATGAATGTGCTTTGAAAAAATGTAAATTGCTTCAAAATGGAAAAACAAATTATTCTTTGACGTTGAAAGGACTAAACATATGGTAAAGCTTCTTGGTATCCATGTATGTTTCTTTGGACTAATTTTTCTAGTCTCTTCGTTTTTTCTTTACATGTTGTAAATTGTCTCTTTGATAGAATTAGAGAAGTAAGGATTCCAGGTAAATCTATTTTTCACTTTGTGTCATTTTAGTAATAAATTCTTGAAATTTTCTTTTCCATATATGAATAGATAGACTTTCAACTTATTGTCTTTAGGGCTTCACTCACTCAACAAATATTTGTCAAGTACCTACTGTGTGCCAGACATTGGCATGTGTGCTTGGGATACCACGGTGATCAAAATGCAGACAGTCCCCACCTTCCCAGGGCTTACAAGCCAGTGCAGGAGGCAGACACCAAACCAAAAATCACATATATGACTATGTTTAGGAACTGCAAAGAGTCCCATAAGACAACATGAATGTGCGATGTTATAAAAAAGGAACTTAGTCAAGTCCAATGGGTAAGAGAAGACTTCTCTGAAGAAGTGACACTTAAACGGAGACTTTAAGGATGAGAAGGGGCTAGCCAAGCAAAGAACAAGAGGAATAGCATTCTAGGCGGAAGGAACAGCACCTGCAAAGACCCTGAGGCAAGTTTCAGGAGCAGTCAGGCCAGTGTTCTTGGGACATACCAGGGAGGGACAGAGACCCAGGCAAGGTCAGAGGAGTAGCAAGTCCAGATCGGGAGGAAAGTTTTAGAAAAATAAGGCGTTCCTTTCTAAGTGCAGAAGAGGTCACTGAAGGATAAGCTGGGAGGAAATGGGGAGTGACCACTTCAATCTATTTTAAGTTTTCAGAAGGTCACTTTGTTTGCTATATGGAAAACGATCGACTGGACAGAGTGGAATAAAAGAGAACAAGGGGAGGTTAGGACAGCCATAGGCGGGCGGGGAAGGGGGTGCAATACGCACAGGCTTGAACTGGGGGGATGGAGAGGGAAGGCGAGTTTGGCAAGGAATGTTATGCCTAGGTGTCAAGGATGACCCAACTTGCTGGCTGGAGCTATTGAGCAGTCTGAGCTTGCATTTCTTGTGAATAGAAATGTTGGAGGGGGGACAGACTGGGGGCAGGGCGATTCAAGCACCGTGTTTTTGCAAAAGTCACCTTCGAGGTACTTGTGAGATACTCCCATAGAGACATCAAGAAGCCAGTTGGGTGTATGGACCTGGAACTCACTGGCATCGGTATACAGATGATATTTAACGTTAACAGAACTGGCTGCTGCAGCCTAGAAAGGGCCTGTGTAGGGCAGAGGGAGGGGGGGTCTAACCCTTTGCAGACACGTGCGGACATTTCTGAAGAAACATTTTATAATTTCCTCTTTACTATTCTGCAGTAAAATTCGTACAGCAAATGACCAGCCTACACACATAATTTCAAAGAGAAATCATCTTATGCTGTGACTGCACAGTAAGAAAGAGAAGGAAAGCATTCGGGCACAAGAATTCACTAGAACAGGCCTTCTCCCACGTGACCATGCCCGGGAATCACCTGGGTATCCTGCTGCAATGCAGATGGCGAAGCAGCAGGGTTGGGGTGGACCCGACACTCGACACTCGGTGTTTCTAACCGGTGGTGGCGGTGCCGCTGCTTTTTCCGGCCACATTGAGAGACGCGAGGTCCTCAGAGGAATCACGAGGCAGTGCAGCGTGGGCTCCTATGTGTTAGGTTCAATAACTACAGATCCGTTTGGGGCTGTCGAGGGGGCATCTCAGAAATCAGCAGTTTTGCCAGAGGTGACTTGACTTTCTAAGACAGCAACTAACTCCCCTTAAAATTCCAAGTCACTCATAGTTTCTCTTTGTTTCCAAGACAGCTTTATGTCTGGAAAAGTGATGTGTAAGAAACTGCACGAAAAACTATGTGTTTATATGTAAACTAGAGTAAGGTTCTAGGCTCACAGTAACTGCAAAACCTTTTTCACCTGCGTCAACAGTTCTGAACCAGCGATCGTTTTGCTGCCTCCCCCAAGGGACACTTGGCAATGTCCAGAGAGCTTCTGGATTGTCACGCTCGAGGGGAGGGGGATGATACTGGTGGGTAGAGGCCGGGAATGCTGCTGAAAATCCTACAGTGCACAGGACAGTCTCCCCCAACAAGGAATTGATGGCCCAAAATGTCAATAGAGCCAAGGTTGAAAACCCCCGACCTACAGAGAGGTTTTCAAAAACAGTGCAGGATGAGGGGCAATACCACTGTGTAAGAAACTGTCCCACACATTGTATGGTACCTAACCTCCCCAGCTGCTAGCCATCAGATGCTAGAGGTGCATAGCAGTCACAAAACATGCCCTGGGGACAGTATCGCAGGTCTGAGAAGAGCGGTGGAGAGCCGGGAGAGAAGAGGGCAGGCAGGACCCAGCGAGCAAGGGCTAGGAGAGCAGAAGAGTCAACCAAAAGGATTTGCCAGAGGGACTAAACATCGTAGCAGGGCCAAATGAAAGTATATATAATCCTGTGCATCTTATAGTGGCTCTGCCATTAATACAAAATAATTACCTCTTTTCGCCTGGCTTTCCCTCACAGACTCTCCTTAATGAACATTGCCAATGACTTTGTAGATACACAATTAAAACTTTTATTTGTCTCTGTTTTAGTTTTATAGTAGTAGCTCAACATATTAGACGGGGGGAAAAATACCCATGCAGCAGCAAAGCTTGACCTCAACTCCCATTGGAGAGGCAACCAAGAGTCTTTGCTTTCTGTTTCTCTTCGTTCATTCTCCACAGTTCATTCTGACAGGTGAGAAATAATAACACCAGTTCTCATTCTTCATCCCTGCATTTTCTAGTTTTAATTTTCTGCCAGGGTTTCATCTTTAGAAACAGAGAAAAAGAAGGTTTTTCTTCTTCTTTTAAAATAAAGAATAATAAGAAAGGGTATACTGTCCCAAAGTGCTCCAAGATTCAGGTCTCCTGTTGACCATTCTCTTCCGGTACAGGAACACTGACCTTCCAGAAGAATCTACCACTTCTATCAACCATAGTGGGATATGAGGAGCTCTCTCGGATGGAAAATAGTATCATAGCCAGGTTTTCATTGAAGACACTTGTATCTGGAATTTAACTGAGTAACTGTACTATACTCTTGGGGAAATGACTCTAGATTATTAATAATGCTAGTGTTTAACACATTACTATACCAAACCATCACAGGTAATATAAAAAGCAGTAACTTAAAAGACCAGAAGAATGGGATCTGAATACCCTACCTCCCACTTACCAGCCAGGTGACTACAGGCCAAATGGCTCCCCCTCTCTAAATCTCCATTTCCTAGGCTGGAAAGTGCAGACGCTATGACCTCCTGTGACATTGTGACATTGATGGGAGGTGAGGCATGGACTTCGCATGGATAGCATGAAATAAACTCAGAAAATGTCGTTATCACTACAGCAGGATCCTTTCATGCTGAGACTCAAAAAAAGCCAAGTAACCTGAGTCAAGAATCCCAGACTGAGATTTTAGGAGCTGATCAACTTCCTTTGTTTTTGCACAAGAGTCTGTCATGAATGTGTTTTCCAGAAGATGATACTTCAGTATGTTTGTGAGTGTTTTGTAGGGAAGAAAGGAGTTAACAAACAAATCTGGGAAGCAGTGAGTTAAATAAAGATATATTGTGTTTGGTTGGGTTGGGTTAATTGCAGGACTTCTCAGAGTCTTTAATATGCTAATGAGTATTGTGAATTTCCAAGAAGAGGACTATAATATAACAAGATTATTATTTTCTTTCTCCTTGCTCCCCTTCCCAGAGCAAGCTTTGCCCTAAGAGAAATCCAGACAGAGAAGTTTGGGTGTTGACCAAATCTGGAATGGGTTCAAGGGTAAACAATGAAACAAGGTTCTGTATCACCGATATCATATTAATATCATGGCTGGAGAAAACAAGGGCCTCAAAGAGACGTTGTTTGAAAACACACCCCTCACCCAGGACTTCATCCTGCTTTACAACGGAAGGGAAGATAGACTTTGTCTCTCTTTTCTCTTCCTCTCTTTCCTTTCCTTCCCTCCCCTTACCTTCTGCTGCCGTTGCATTTTCTGGTCTCCACTTTCTTTCTATTTCTTTGACCCATCTCTCTTCTTCCAATGATATGGTCATTCTCCTTCAAGTTTCTAGACATGCCAATGGGTTCCAACGCAGTCAGAGGAAAGACTACTAGCTTTTGTCTCTGAAATGCAAACCTCATGTGGAAGGGAAACGGTGCCTTCCGCTGATGGTGCCCATCTGTAATCTACATCGAGTGGCCTGAGGAGGGTGTGGGGGCTTTCAAAAGGGAAGGCCAAAATTTAAAGCCATCCTCTGCTTTTTATTAGCTGTGTGACCTTGGGCAAGTCACTGACCTCTCTGAGACTTTTTTCCTCTTATTTTTAGACTGAGATTGTTTCAAGGGTTAGTTGTAACATGTGTAAAGTACGTGGAATTTGGTAGGTATATAGTAGCCTACCAAATTGCGAGTATTATAATCATACTATTTCTTACTAAGGAATCATTTCTATTGCCTCTTATGGTAATTTTGCACATTATTTTTCTACACACATCAAAAGTCATAGAATCTTCAATTTGTTTTTATTCTTCTACTAGAAACTTGGAAATTTTCCTTTTCCAAAAGACTAATTATATGTTAGGTCCAAGGTGTGTGTGTTTTTTTCTCACTAAAATGAGCACTACCATTAAATAATAAGATAGAATCCAGGAATGCCACCCAAATTGGGCTGATGGAAATTATATGCATTTTAACAGTAATCCAAATGGCACACATGTGAAAAAAAATACTCACCTAACTAATCTCCCATAGCAAAGCATACTTTAAGTAGCACTTCCCCACCACAAAAATGGTCCTGTCTTTTTTTTAAGTTTTTTTTTTGTCAATTACCATTGACATACAATATTGTATTAGCTTCACATGTACAGCACAGTGATTAGAGTTTTATATCATTTATGAAGTAATCACTCTGATAAGTCTAGTACCTATGGAGAAAATGGTCCTTTCTTCTGACTCAGGAATTGCGCCCTTGGGAATGTAAGCTCAAGAGACTATAACCTATTGAAAGACGTTAGACACAAAGCTGTTCAGCACAGTGTTACATATCGCTGAATAAAACTGGAAGCAAATTAAATGTCCAACATCAGAGAATGGTTTAATAAACTCTGATGATGTACGTGATAAAACACACAGAGCTATTTATAATGGCGCTTGCAAGTGAAAAAATACAGACAGAAATATTACATCACTTACAACTATGTAAACCTAACAAAAATGCATGGACAAAGAAAACACTAGAAGGAAATACAGCAGAATGTGAATAGGAGTTCTCTCTGGATAGTGGGGCCATTGGTTAAATTTTTTTGTTTTTCAAAATGCTTTATAATAGAAAAATCATACATTATATTTTTATTTATATATTGTGGTGAAATGCACATAATATAAAATTTACCATCTTTATCATTTGTAACTGTATATTGTTGTGCAACCATCACCACCATCCATCTCCAGAACTTTTGCATCTTGCAAAACTGAAACTCTGTCCCCATTAAACAAGTCTCCATCCCCCATTCCCCACAGCTCCTGGCAGCCAACATTCTTCGTTGCGTTTCTATGAGTTTGACTACTTTAGGGACCTCATATAAGTAAAAGCATATCGTCGTTGTCATCTTATGACTGCCTCATTTTCACTTAACATAATGTTCTCAAGGTTCATCCATGCTGTGGAACGTCAGAGCTTCCTTCCTTTTTAAAGCTGAGTAATATTTCATTGTATGAATATGCCACATTTTGTTTATCCACCCACTCATCCATTGATGACCAGTTGGATTCCCTCCACTTTTTGGCTGTGGTGAATAACGCTGCTGTGAATGTGGGTGTACAAATATCTCTTCCATACATTACATTTTGAAGGGTTTTGTTTTATTTTCCTAAATTGGCTCTTCCTTTTTATGTCCCATTAACAGGTTATATCACACCCTAAACTAGACGTAACCCGGAGTCTATGCAGAACATTAATACCAATGAAATAGTATAGATGGGCAATTTGACGACGTGGGAGAAATAACCACTCGGGTTATTCCTCAGAAAATAATGCATCTTTTTTTGTTGTTCTGATTCCCATTACAGGACAAATGCCTTAGTTTCAACTTTCCAGCCTGGATGCCCCTCACACTGAGTTTTTCTTCATTGCACCACCCTGCTTCTGACATTGAACTCCTCCTGACACCCTGCTCTGAGAAGACTGCCAAAAAAAAAAAAAGAAAAAAAAAAAAAAAAGGAATCACCCCAGCCATTTCTCTTCATCCTCGCTAACAATTTGGTAATGAAGTATTGATTTCCACTTCTCTGCTTATGGACGATAGATTTTCATTGATAAACTGCAATGGGGCTGTCTCGTCTCCACGGTCCCCTTTTCACTGTCACGAGAAAACAAAGTGCCACTGAAGAAAAATAATGACTGAGAACATTGATGTACTTATTTTGTCAGTTTGTAACACTTGACAGGAAAGGGTGGGGGGAGTATAAGTCTCCATAGTTTAATGTCCAAGTGGGCTGCACTAGATGTAGACTCTTGGAAGCTTACTTTTCATGGTAATGTCCATTTCCTATTTATAACCCCTCTGGGAACGTTTGTCTAAAGGAAATGTTTCTGTTCAGTGCAACAATTACGGTTGCACCTGGATTGCCCAGTCCTGCCCCTGCACTAGGGAGCCATTAATCACCGCAAAGTGGAAGAATTATTAAGTTAAACCAGAGTTTGAGCCAAGAAAACCTCTGAACAATGTTCATCTTCTGTGAAAGTTGTTCAGATAGTTAGGCTTAACCATGTTGCTGCCAAAGACTTTTTTCCCATGCAGTGGTGGGCATCTTTATTATCATCATGAGCCTAATTGGTTTAAAAAAAAAATAGTTGTAAGCATGCACCACTGTCATATGAGACCTGCAAATTGGGAGAATTGGGGAAGTAGGTAAGATGCGGAATCGCAGTGAAAGCTCGATGATGAGATCATTGCAGGGTGGAAAGTTCAGCAGCAGCCTTTTCTGGTAATGTCTCCCCGTTGTTTATAGGCTCTAAAACACAGCTTAGCTTTAGAGGCAACAGAAAGCATGAAATAGGGTGTCCATTTTAAATGTGTTTCTGCAACTTTTTTCATTAAAACTTTGAGGGCCCAATTTTAATTTGTGGAATATTCCCGTTAATAATGAGATCTAATTAAGACATCCATTAAAAGCCCGTTAAAGTTAATTTAACGTAAAAATTCCAATAGAACTGTATTAGATTTTCTCCATTAAATTAACGTTATGGATTTTTAACGGATGTCTTAATTATACATTATTATTAACAGGAATACTGTATTACACGGATTAAAATCAGGTCCTAAGTCAACTTGGAAAAGCTAAGAGCATGTTTTAATATTAAAAGTCTTGCATATCTAGTGCACACTTTGGAAATGCAGGAGTAGATCTGTTTACTCTAGTTGAGCATTTTCTATACAACTGAAAGCAAACTTATAATAGATAAATCCATCATTGCATTTAAATAATGAATTTCCATATTCTCAAAGAACAAATAAGTCTGGACTGTGTTGTAAACTGCTACTCAGCTATAGGTGAAATAGTTAAACTATTCTAGGCACAACACTAGGAACTAGATGACTTTGAAACAAAAGAAATATTTTTTGTTGTTGCTTTAATTAGCAAGGTTATCACACACACACACACACACACACACACACACAATGTCAAAACCAACAAAGTGAAGCCAAATATATCCTCTTCACCATTTCTCATGGAGGGTGCCTGTTGGAATTGTTTTGGAAATTTTGACATGATCCCTAAATTCAACATTGGGATTTAAAAAAAAAAAAAATCTTCTTATTTACCTCCTAGGGAAAGTGTTGCCCTTATGCCACATATAATAGCAAATTGCTTTTTTTATGGCATGCATAACCTAGATGGGAAAAAATATGGCGCTTCGGGGAAGGAGGGAAAAAGTAAATGAAGTTCCAGGAATGTCATTCTGAAGTAATGAGGCATGGACAGAAAATATACCCCTCACATCATCGGATTGAGATGGCAGTCGAAATAGCTTCATTGAAGTGTCAGCACTCATCCATCAATCAATCACCCACAAGGAAAAATAGCAACAGTACAACGGGGCGGCTTTTATGGGATTTACTCATGGGCATAGGGAATAGCAGCTCAAATGTAGTTCTGACATGAAAAGCAAGGTGCTGATATTATTTTTTATGATGGGAGGATCATAAAGTGAATTGAGAACAGCGAGGTCTGTCTTTGCTTAACCTATTCAACCAGAAATGAATGGAGCTCAACTGGAAAGGAACAGTCTTCGGATGGGTTAAGATTGAAGGGTGGACTCTACTGAGCACGGTCCTTCGACAACGAAATTCTATTAAAGGAAAATCAATGCATTAGCATTGGGGTTCTTAAAGCTGTTAAAAATTGCCTGCTCCAACCCAGGGTTATTAGACAAAGTTTCACAATTCAGATTCTGCCACAACCGTTCAAAAGCTCTGGCTTGAACTGGGGAGGGGGGCAGGGAACACTACAGTTCTCAACTCCATGGAAATAGTTTCCCTTCTAAGAAAGAAAAAAAATAAATCATCTGCTTCAACTTATAATCTACATGGTTTTGTTAGTGCACTTTCTATGGAGGGCTGGGGTGGGAGGCGAGAAACAAAAACATTGATAAAGTTGGTGAGACTCATGAATTGTCGCTTGGTAACCATAAATGTCACCACTGAGGGACAGCTGCTAATGTTCTTAGGAAACAAAATCTGGGCTCCCGCTGTGAAATACACACAATTCTGAGTATATTCCTAGAGACCAAACCTGTCTTCATTTGGCAAGTCCTGTGAGGCTTCTAGAAACTTCTTTCTAGAGGGAAAAACTAATATGGATTCAGGAGAATTTTTTTCCCTGCTTTCATATCATCCTTTTCCTCTCTGTTAATAAATGCAGTTCTGGTCAATGGAAACTTTACAAATAGAAAGGAAGAAGACATACAAATTACACTTGAGTATCTCCATTCAGGCCACCAACCCTTGGTATCAGTGAGGGTGAGGGATGGCCCTTCCTTCCCCATCCCCAATGTACCCAACAAATACTAGTGTGTACCTACTGTGTGCACCACACTCTCTAGGTGCCATGAGATACAACCACGAAGAATTCACACGACATCTTGGTCCTCCAGTTGTTATAAAAATAGCTGATACGACACACTCGGGGGAAGAGCTCACGTAAGGTCCAACTCCCCTCATGTCATTTGCGTTTTATTTCTGTTTTTCAAAATAATATTTCAGTATAGGGAGTTCTCCTTCTGAAAAGCATACAAGGAGGAAATAGCTTAAAAATAGGTCAAGGCCTAAGAGCAGAATATAATCATGGAATAAATTGGATAGCCCAGACAGTCCCCACAGAATTTCTTTAAGGTCACAAACAGATTTCTTAAAACTCACCCCCAAAATGTGCCTGCTTGGTTGTTTGAGTCTTGTATAATTAATGTCGCAGGCACAAGCCATGGAACGTAGTTGAAAAGCAGAAAACAAACAAATGAAATGACATGTTTGGAAAGCATTTAGGGGACTCTGGTTAAGCAGTGAGGAGATGTGTGTGAGTGTGTGTGCGTGTGTGTGTATTCATACACAGATATGAATTTCACTGTCATTTTCCAGGGTCCATGGACAGTGCCACAGTAAGAGTCTATGATTTTCTGAAATTGTTCACAGTAAACCCAAAGATTACAAGGCCTTCAGATGTGCTTGCATTCTGCTGCTCTTCCATCTGTCACTTCCCAGGTTATTTGTGTTCGAAACTTTTTCATTGGGTTTCATTTTTTAAGCTTGTTAAATGTTTTTCTTTAAAAAAAAAAAAAAGCACATTAAAATGTCATTTTCACATTATCTTCTATTCTCTGAAACAAGAATAGAAGTGTGTTAATGAATGCTGAAATAATAGTAATAATAAGGAAATATATTGAAGGCTTTACACACACACACATATACATTGTACTTCTAAAGAGCAATAAAAGTAGTATCTATTTTGAACCTGCATTAGGCAAAAAAAAAAAATTACAACTGAACTTTCAGTTTATTTTTTTTTCCCCTGTGAGATGTTAAAATGCTAATTTCATTTTCTCCTTTCCTATATGTGGTACTTTCTCAAAATATCCATGAAATACTTTTAGGCAAAGAATGATCAGGAGACAAAGATACAAATTTCCATCCCCCCAGCCAGAGAGACATGTTTTTATTGTACAGAAGCATGAAACATTTCGGAACTTGTGAACCACCTTTAGAATTTCTACAGGGGGATTTTACCTCTTCATCCAAAGTCAAAGCCACTTATCTCCTTTGGTTTCCTGTGACAGCTTCAGAGGCATATGCAGATATACAATTTCCAGGCTCTAGTTAATCTTCTTCCAATAGTTATGAACAATGGGCTAACAGGCATGGGTGTTTCTCCAAAAATTATTCATGCGCAAGGCAACCCAAAGCTTCAGGGAAAACTAGAAATGTTTTATGGATTAGAAAAAGGCTGTTTTAAAATGCTAGTACCAGGTGGAACGCTATGTCTGCAACAGGACTGTGCATTTCCTTTGGAAAAATACATTGCAAGTAAAAGGGCTCTTCCAATTGATGGCACCACGATCTGACACCTTTCAGCACACAAATGATTTTACCAATAGCCAAATGATTATCATGAAGGCCTTTAAAAAAACAAAACAATCTGTTTCAGGAAGACAGATTAAACACTCATAGCCCTTTGTACGATGTTTATCTGCTTAAAACCACTTTTGGAACTGCAAATAATAACCCTTTTGTGAGAACCCCCAAGAGAAGTTGCAAAACTTGAACAAATGCATTACTTAAAAAAAAAAAAAAAAAAATCTACCACTCCCTTCAGCCCCTCCAGAAAATGAATTTCAGTGTGTTCAACTGAATTATCTTGAACCTGAAACCTACATCTGGATATCTGTCCCCAGGCAAAGGCTTATATTTACAGAACTTGAACAATCATACAATTATATCTCAAACGTGAAGACTTTGTACAGTAATATTTTCACTTTCTAAATGACCCATATAACACCCAGGAATTGTAAATGTGTATGTATATTTTTAAAACACACAGAATTCAACCAGTCTGCAGAGAAGACGTACAAACTCTTCCTGTCCTGCGTTGAGATAAATACTACGGAAACATTCCAGTTTTACAATACAATATTTTGGCTTATGACACATCAGATGCTAGAATGTGCCGCCATACAAGTCAAAAAAAAGCTTACATATAAAACAATTCTCATCTGGCTCAGGGTTCCTAAATGTCATAATATCTCGGGATACAATATTACATTTTGGTCTCTGATATGCTGGGATCTTTCTAATCTTTTCCAACTTTGATTCCTAACAGCCCAGTACTGTCAGCATGAATCATAAACTCCCACATCCCTTCAAAATCAAGAAGGGTAGCTGACCGTACAGTCTCTCTAATGGTCAACCAGTTTTTGCTCTGCAGAGTACTTGTAGCTTTTTAGAAATTTTGGCATGAACCACGTTTACATTATGTATTTGCCCCCTTGAGTTAATTCCAGATTTTTTTTTTTCTGTTGAAAAAAAGGCAGTGGGGGAGGTAGGGCGGAGTGAGTTGGGAGAATTACATTCATCCTTGCTCTGATGGAAAGTGTTTATTTGCCAGCAAAGAAAGGCAAACACGTTTTTATATTAGGAAAGCAGATTAGTCATTTTCAAAGGAAAATGACAACAACTATACCTGTAGAATATTTCTGTGCAAGCGTACTAATTTTCTATTGCCTGCATGCTGTATATAGTACATCTGCCTGTATACTCGGAGGAAAACCCAGGCTGCTTTCCTTGTGTACAATGCAGCTTGGATGGCTGGGAACGTAAGCCTTCCGTACATTTTTATACTGTACATGTTTGTATATACTAACTATATCACCATGTATGAACACAGATTTTGTTATATTTGCTTGTTTCTGTTTCCTACCAAACTGGCCCACAATGGAGATTCTTTTGTATAGAAAAAAAAAATATGCTTGTAATTTTTTCCAGATCATTCTCTTTCAAATAGCTTATGAAAGAAATGAGATCTGAGTTTACAAAGAAACTCTAAGACCCAAGTTTGTCTGTCTGCATGAGTCCCATCCAATTACTGGACCTAGGGAGGAACCAACGACCTAATTCAGAGTTTTCCTTTAAAGGCATGCTTTACCCCTTGGGAAAACCTCACACACATCCATGTACAATGGTCCTCTTTGTATTTTATCTAATAGTGCCTGAAATTTTTTTTAATGTCTTCTTAGAGGAAGAATTCATAATTGTCAAAATTTGAAACATTAGCTTAATTTTGTTTTTATGACCTCGCAATTCTTCTCCTTATTTATTCGGTTGCTGTTGTAATGGGGCCGCAGGCCATTCCTGACATCGGCGTGTTCTTCTTCTGCATTAAGGATGTTTTTAAAATTATAGAGATTATTGAGCCAACAGGCTGTTTTAATCAAAACCATGTTTCACTTGTTTTTGATGATTATAAATTGTCCTTGCAATTGAAAAAAAAAAAGTTTTCTGCTAGGAAAATTATACCACCCTGTGGCCAAACAGATTCATCACAGATAGGCATCTGTGCCCACTTTTCTGGGATCTGGAAAATTCTTCCTTTGGCTGGCCACACTTACTTTTATTCCCCATCAACCCGAACGCGCTAGTGCCCAAATGCAGTCACTATTTGCAAATTTCCAAAGGTTTGGCTGAGTCGTCACTGCGCAAAAAACAAACAACCCAGCTGGAAATGACGGCTTTCCAGCTTAAAAAAAACACAGGGATTTTCAGAAAAGGTGCTCCTGCTTTTGTCCCTTGGTGCCACCATCCTGTCATCCCTCCTAATTATAAACAATCTGGTCTTGATATCCCATATCACTTAAATCAGGTTGAAAGAAACATTTGGATGAGTCCTTTGTAGAGTAAAAATGACTTGGTTTGGGTGCATTCAAGGTATATGCCTGTGTACGATGCTGCAGCATTGAAATTACCTCTAAAAGAGGAGGTTTTTTTAAAAATATAATCTTACCACTAGAAATAGATTCTGATGGTGGAGATTAAGAAAACCCTTAAATTATATCACTGAAGCCATTATTTTTTACATCTAAAGAGCTGTGTGTTTTTTTTTACAGAAAATCATTCTACTTTGAGAACTGTAATTAAAGCCCTAAATAATAGATGCTACTTCTTTTAGCTATTGTGAAAAAATACTAACAACACACTTGCCAAGGTTATATGGAGCCCCTCATTTCCATCAAAAAGGTTTCTATAAGTGTATTATTTACATTTTCCAACATGATAACTCTTTCCTTTGTGACACAAAAAAAAGTCTTTTTTTTTCTTCCCACTCAGCAGTTATTGGAAATAGACTGTTCCCATCTGAAACCTTATCGTAATTTGCATCAGGAAACCCAACTGCCGACATTAAGGACCTGGGTGTGTTCAATTATGATTTTGCTGGAGGCTGTCCCTCATTTTAATGCTGCAGATATTGAACCACCTTTCTGAAACCTAGCTCATACTGTAGAGCGCAGACATGCCTCTCAACACCATTAGCTTTGCAAATGGCTTCATTTCAGTCAACGCCGACTTCCGCTTTGGCCAATTGAAAAAATGAAAATTAAAGGAGAGAAGAAGAAGAAAAAAAAAAAAACACAGATGCACTTAAAACATGAAAAGAATTATTTATATGATAAAAATATATTTAGATTTTCAAAGCACAAGACTGAATAGAAGTGCTCTTTTTATTCTTTCTGAAGATGTTACTGTTAAATGTCTTTCTACATCAGGCTTAATAAATCTGTAATGACATTTGATGGATTGATTTCTGCCTATGTGTGTTTTTTAAAGACAGCAAGAGAGAAGGGAGGCAAGGGAGAGGGGAAAGAGGGAGTGGAGGAATAGCACTGACCCCCCCACCCCCGGCAGGGGAGAGGGAGCAAGCAAGGAGATATTGGGTGGGCCTCTCTGTTGCTGGGACCTGCGGAACCATCTCCAGTGGATTTTTTTTTTTATAAACGCCAGCACCCCTTGCTTGGTTTCTGGGCTGCCTTTGCATGCTCTCAAATCTGGTCAGCTTGTAATTTATGATGTAATCTCAGCAGAGGCTGTGGGCAGCTGTCTCACAAATTCAAGGATGCAAGGCAGAGAGGGCAGACATGATTGAGACAGCCAGGCCTTCTCCACCTCAGAGCAATGGGCCTGCTCGACCCTCGGTTTCCCTGTGTCCCCCCTGCATGTCCTCGGATGTGCCGGGAGAATCGGACCATGTTTCACACACAAGCTGCCCAAGCACATGTGGATGCCCCACCAGATATGATCTGTCATCTGCAGAGCCAGCTTACAGTGTCCGTGTTGCAAGGCTGCCAGAGACCCACACTCGTGACACTGCAATGGCTACGGTATCACCTGTGAGCACCACTTCATGGACCTGGCCCGTCTCCAGGCCATAAAATATGAGCAGCCAGGCTAGAGAAAACCAGACAGGTGAGGAAAGGGGAGGCGCAAAGGTAGAGTGTTGGAATAAGCAGTGTGGACCCAACCAGAGTTCTTGGTCTTCATTCACCTAGTGACTTTTTATTGAGCTGCTATTCTATGCTGGGTCTGAGGCTGACACTGATAAAGCAATGTGACGACAGTTGTGAGAACTGGATCTAGAGTCAAACTTACGTGTTAAAATCCGGGCTCTGTCCTGTGTTATCTCTGTCATCTAAGGCAAGAGTCAAGGAAGAACAGAACATCATGAGGGGACGGGGATAGGGACTATAGCAGCATGGAGGTGGCCCGCAACCAACCTGAGACATCACAGAGGATTCCTGAAGGAAGCGATGTTGAAGATCACTTCTCAAGGGAGCATTAGAAGGACCAAAAGTATCCAAGACCCGTAACCGCTTCCTTCCCCACCACATCCACAAGCCCTGCTGCTTCTCACGTCAACATCCAAGTCCAGCTGTTCACTGAATATCTACCTGGTCTTCTACCTGGTCTGTAAACCGTCCATCCCAAATCCACTCTCCGTACAGCAGCTGGAGTGGTCTTTTAATACCATAAATCATTTCATGCTATTTTGCTCCTAAAGACCAAAGGTAGGCATACATTTTCTTTGACGGGTCAGAGAGTCAATATGGTTAGCTTTGTGGGCGATCCGATCTCTGGGCCAACATCTCCACTCTGCCATTGGACTGAAAAGCAGCCGTGGACAGCAGTAAACAAAGGGGTGTAGCTATGTTCCAATAAAACTTTATTTACAAAAGCAGGCAGCAAGCTGCATGTAGCCCAAGGCTCACGATTTCCAACACCTGGGTTTCTATTTGTCTTAGACTGATTTCCTGTGGGCCTGGAGATGAGGATGTAGTTTCTATCGGAGGGGAAGCCAAGAAACATAGGCAGTGGGATAGAGAAGGGAAGGAAGCAAATAAATGGGCTTTAAGAACAACAACCACCATGGGCAATGGGGCCCAGTCCCACTGGGAACTCTGGGAGACAGGGCAGAACATGCCTCAGGTGTCCTGCCTAAGGGTGAGAGAGCTGGGGTGTTTATACGCACCTCTGCTCAGTTATTAGTGGAGGGCTGCTGCAGGGTAAGGTGGGGCCTAGCTCCTGTGCTTCCAATCTGCCCAAAGCCTTCGACAGGTAGGTGTCAGTGGCCAGAGAAGACCCTGAGGCCCCGTCACAGATGCTTGGAGCTGGAAATAGAGGGGCAGGACAGGCAGGCCAAGGGCTAATGCTGTGGGACATACGTAAGGCTCCAATCGCACCCCATCTCGTAGGTAAAGTCCAAACTCGCCCCCACGCTTGTCTGGTCGTTTCCCTGCCTATTTCCCGTTTCCTACTTGCACACTGAGCTCCAGCTACACTGCCTTTCACAGTCCCTAGAAGACACCACACTGTTTCCTCTGATGCGAGGGTGTCATCTTGTGTGCTTCACATCGCCAGTATCTCAGCTTTGAGGTCACCTCCTCTGAACGGTGCGCCCTGATGCCCCATCTAGAGCACCCTGCTTTCCCCCAGCGCCCTGATCACGAGCTGTTGTTGTCGCGATCATTTCTGCATTGTCAGTGACCCCCAGAGGCCCCATGGGAAGGCAGACACTAACCTGTGTCTCGTTCGCACATGCCCAGTCTGGAGCATAGCATCTGGCATGGAATGGGCGTCCAGCAAATATCTGTTCAATAAATGAATGCCACTTTCCTGGAGTCCTGGAACACCCCAGTCACTTGCTCTGAACTGTCCCCTACCTTACTCCTCCCCACCCACTGCCAGAATCGTCCAACATTCACTTCCTCTGTCATACCCCCAACGCAGTGATGTGTTTCTTAAGGACTTCTTGGGATGAAAGACCACGACTGACTGGATCTAGGAACATACTATTGAGCCACCCTAACTTTCTGGACGACCAGGAACCTCCATGAGATCCATCTGAGTTATCAAGTGTGGTCTCGGGGAGTAGCTAAGAGAGGAAGAAGTCAGGGTGTGAGGTCCTGCACCCAGCAGCTCGCCCGAGCTTGGATCTAGGGGTGTCTTTGCTCTAAAGCCAGGGACTCAAGGCGCAGTCTCAGAAGTCCGAGAGCAGAAGGCAGACACAGGCCCTGGGGAAGCCAAGACGCAGCTTCCCATGTAAAAGGGGTCAGAATGGACGAACTGAGGTCTTTCAATGAGCCCCAAGTGTATCCAATTCATCACACATCTTGCACATAGCCGATCGGAACCTGTATTCAACAAATTGAGCTTTTAAAAACATTACAGTTGTATCGACTTCTTTACTAAATGCATGTATTGCCTTTTCTAAAAATTAAAGAACAAATAAAAAGAGTGGGTCAATAAAGCCACAAAAACAAATATGATGAAGAAATGTCCCTGTTAGGTATAAAATATATATACTAGAAAGTTATAATAATTTTCAATTTTTTTTAAATTAAAGTTTATAGGGGTGACAATTATTAGTAAAGTTACATTTGTTTCAGGTGTAAAATTCTAAATGCTGGACTGGCACAAGAGTGAGCAAACAATTCCATGCAAAACAAAATAATGCCCAGGAATATGTTAAATGTTTAAAAAATTTAGCACATTATAAAAATAGAACTTTAAATTTGTAGAGAAAAGGTACATTAATAACCAATAAAATAGTTCTCAGACAATTGGTAAATGTTTCAGGAAAAAAAGTAAGCTAAATATCTATTTTGTGCTATGTATTAAACTAAACTTCAGATGAGTTAAAGAATTAAATCTAGAAACAAAATCATAAAACACTAAGGAAAATATAAGTAAATAGTTTCACCTGATATCAGGCAGGGAAGTTGTTTCCAGGAACAAATACTAAGGAAGAAATCATAGGAACTAAAATTCTAGGAGTCAAAAAAAACAATACAATGAAAAGTCACAAATTGGGGGGAAATTATTTGTATTAATATATGATTCATGGTGACTGGCATAATTCATGATATAAAGAGTGTTTCTATACCTCTATGAAAAATGAATAATATCCAAACTGAAAAATTTTGGCAAAATTTATGAACTGACACCGTGCAAATAACTACAAATGCTTAATGAACATTCAAGACAATATCAAGTGACGGTAATAACTAAAGAGACATGTATTAAAACAAGAAGAAATCATTTTCACTTATCAAATTGACAAAAATAAAACACAATGTTTTCATTATGAGAGAGAGCTCCGGGAAGAGACAGCCACACATTGCTCTGCGAGTGAAAATGGATAGGAACTTTCCGGAAAATGATTAAGCAGTATTTATCAGTTTCTCTAAAATGTGCATGCCTTTTGATTAATGACTCTTCTAGAGAGTTTTCCTCCAAAAATAATTGAAGATGTGCTCTGAGATTTATTTGATTAGAATGTCCAATCATAACACTAGTTATAATTGTGAAAAATGGGAAAGAACCTAACTGTTCCAAAATAGGCAATTGATTAAATAAATTATGGTACACCTATATGGTGAAGATAGACACATAGATCAATGGAACAGGACAGAGAGTTCAGAAATAGACCCCCATCAATACGGTCAATTGATCTTTGATAAAGGATCAAAGGCAATACAATGAGCAAAGACAGTCTCTTCAACAAATGGTGCTGAGTCAACTGGACATCCATATACAAATGCCAGCAAAGAATTGGGGCAACAGAAACTCTCATTCATGGCTGGTGGGAACTCAAAATGGTACAGCCATTTTGGAATACAGTTCGGCAGTTTCTTACAAAACTGAACATACCATGTGATCCAGCAATTACACTTCTTGGTTTTTACCCAAAGGAGTTGAAAACTGTTGTCCACACTAACACCTCGACATGGATGTTTGTAGCAGCTTTGTTCTTCATCGCCAAAACTTGGAAATAACCAAATGTCCTTCAGTAGGTGAATGGAAACTGTGGTCCATGCAGATAATGGAGTATTACTCAGCACTAAAAAGAAATGAGCAATCAAGCCATGGAGGTTCTTCAAAAAATTAAAACTAGAACTACCATATGATCCAGTAATTCCACTTCTGGGTATTTATCCAAAGGCAATAAAATCACTATCTCAAAGAGACCGCTGCACTCCCTTGTTCACTGAAGCATTTTTCACAATAGCCAAGATATGGAAACAACCTAAGTGTCTATCAACTGATGAATGGATAAAGAAAATGTGGCACTTATATACACAATGAAATATTGTTCAGTCTTTAAAAAGAAGGAAATTTTGCCGTTGGTGACAACATGGATGGACCTGGAGGACGTTATGCTCGGCAAAATAAGTCAGACACAGAAAGATAAACACTTTATGACCTCACTTTTACGAGCTGACTTTTTTTTAATTTTTAAAGAACCATCTCAATGTAGCATGACCACATTGTTTAAGAACCCCCCCAAAAAATGATTAAAATGTATTAAAATGAAGTAGCCACAGTTCAGTTCACGGGGGAGTGAAGGAAAGTTCTTAGGCAACTTCTCAGCGATTGCCCCTAAATCAGCCAAAGTCCTTCTAGGACCTTGTCAAGCAACACTTACAATAATTACAACTTACAACTTACAAAATTACAATAGTTGTAATTTTACTCATTTGCCTGATCATAATTGATTAACACCTAACTCCTCACTCATATGAGAACTAATAGGTAGCATTTACATGCTATGTCCTACATGCCAAACCATACTAAGCATTTTGCATATTTTATTTCATTGACTCCTCACAAACAGGCCTCTGAGGTAAGTACAATTTTCACCCCCATTTTAAAGATGAGGGAACTGAGGAACAGAGCGGGTAGGTAAGTTGTTCAAGGTCATCCAGCTAGTAAGTGGTAGGGCTGGGATTCAGCCAGGCAACATGGCTCCAACATCTATGTTCTTGGCCTTTTCTCTACCAGGAGTCAACAGACTGCAGCTCCTGGGCCAAGTCTAGCCCCCCCTTCCCATCGTTTTTTTTTTAATAAAGTTTTATTGGAACACAGCCACACCCATTCATTTACTTATCACCTATGGCTGCGTCCATGCTAAAACGGCCATGTCAAGGACTTGCGACAGAGACCCTATGTGGTGCTCGCATGTCCCATGCTGCTGCAGGCACCCTACAAGACACAATGACATGCGTGTAATTCACTTTTGTCTCTTGTCCCCCCTCCCCCAACAAAACCAAAAATATTTACTATCTGGTCTTTCACCAACATCATTTGCCAAACTTTGTTACATTTCCACTAGATTGTAGACTCCATGAGGGCAGAGACCAAATCCTGTTTGGTTCATCACTGTATCCCCAACCTTTAGGACACCTTATCATGTGTCACATATCACAGACGCTCAAGATACTATTTGTTGAAAGACTCAGTGAAAGCGTGAATGAGTCCTAGCTAATATGTGTTGCTGCTCACCCAATGAGTAAGACATGATGCTAAAATGTCCCAATGTTCACACAGCACGACCCCAGGTGGTGCCTACTGACACCCCGTTTTACAGTTGAGAAGATCGACTTGCTCCTTCTCCCATACGACATGGTGGACATAGAATTCAGCCCAAAGTTTGTAATGTAGGAAAGCCACACTTTTATAAGCCCATAGCATGGGGCTTAACAAATCATAAGCCCTTTAAAAGTGATAGGTTATTCACCATATAAAGATCACTGGGCCTAAGTTCTGTCATATAAGCAGAAAGTGTCCCAGGAATGTCCCAGGACTTCCGAGGACATGGTGTGCGCCTGGAGAGCTGCAGGAGGAGTAACAGAGGGGACACACTGCAGCGGAAGAGACTGTGACAGGAGGAGATCTTTGGAATGTGAATTGGTGTCTCATTTTCCCCGTAGGTTATCCAGTCCCCCCTTGGTCTGATTCCCAGGCTCCAGAACTAAGCTCCTCCTGTCCCAAGGGAAATGGAGAGAATTTGGGAAAACACACAATGTTCTCCAATGTAAGAGCCAGTTTCCTGCACCCCAGCCACTCCTGCCTGCTCTCACCCCTTGACTGATTACTTTTAGTGGCTGTCTGTGACCCCGGGAATCTGTCCAACAGCCTCAGCCCGCCTGAGACCCTGCCTGGTCTGGCTCCTGCCATTCCAGGACACTCACTTCCTCTAGCACGTTCCACACTCCAGACAAACCAGAGTCCTCTCCATCCTAAGCACTCACCTTTGCAAGGGCTGTGGTCCTGCCTTCTCTGCCTTCAGTCTAGGGGACGTCCCCTGCCCTCCGGTCACAGTTATGGTGACTTGTGCTACCTGCCTGCCTACTACACACACAGAGGGCAGGACCCGGCAGGCCGTCTTTCCCCGGCCGTATCCCCAGTGCCATGACCCCTGGCCATGGCATGCTGGGCACTCAGTCAAGGTGTGTTTGTCACAAATAACAAAGGTCCTGCCACGGTCTCCCTCCATGTGTTCTGGGATTGGCTCGTCACTGCACTACAGAAAGGAAAAGTGTGTCGTGCCCAGGACAGCGAGGAAGACACCGGGATGCAGAAGGGATCAAGAGCCCCTCCGAGGCACATTGCCCTGCGAAACGAACCTGAGCCCCACACATGACTTCAGACCCTGAACTATGTATTACTGCACACGGTCACCTGACTGGATCACATTTCTTTGCCGTCTTCTGCACCTTTGCTCTCCACTCATCACCAGTATGCAGGTATCAGACTGAGAGAATACGATGGTTGATGATATGTTAAGATATATGATATGCTATATGGTATAATATAATTAGTAGATGCTGTATTAATAATACTTTATTATCTTTCACATGGCTTATATAATACTCATTAATACTTAATTCTTACTGAGCACTTACTCTGTATCAGGTTTTGGGGGGGGGGGTTTTGTTGTTGCTTTTTATTTATATTGGGGAACAGTGTGTTTTTCCAGGACCGATCAGCTCCAACTCAAGCCGTTGTTTTCACTCTAGTTGTGGAGGGCGCAGCTCACTGGCCCATGTGGGAATCAAACCGGCAACCTTGGTGTTATGAGCTCTGCGCTCTAACCAATGAGCAACCGGCCGCCCCTGTATCAGGTTCTTGATAGAAATTACCCTCTTTCTTCATTTTACAATTGCCCTGCAATACACATTCTCAACAAGGTGATCTCTCGCTCCTAAGCAGGTTCTTGGGGGGGTGAAAATCTTAGCAATTACAATGCTTTGTGGTCCTCCAAAGTGTGTAAACAAATATACTATATATCTGTGGCATTAAAATTTCACGGGGAGGGAGACAATTAGGGCAGAGAATGTCTTTAAAAGTTCCTCGAGGGGCATTTGGCTTTTTTGTTTTTGTTTGGTTGGGTTTTTTTAAAGATTTTATTGGGGAAGGGGAACAGGACTTTATTGGGGAACAGTGTGTACTTCTAGGACTTTTTTCCAAGTCAAGTTGTTGTCTTTTCAGTCTTAGTTGTGGAAGGCGCAGCTCAGCTCCAGGTCCAGTTGCCGTTGCTAGTTGTAGGGGGCACAGCCCACCATCCCTTGGCTGGACTTGAGGAACTGAACTGGCAACCTTGCAGTTGAGAGCCCACTGGCCCATGTGGGAACCGCACCAGCAGCCTTCGGAGTTAGGAGCATGGAGCTCTAACTGCCTGAGCCACCGGGCCAGCCGGCATTTTATTTTTGAAGATTAATTACATTGCCCTAAAACATAAGCATTGTCATTAACCTCATGTTGCAGGCTCAGAGAGGTGAGCTAACCTGCCCAAAGTCACACAGCGAGTCACTTGTACATCAAAAATTCAAGTCAAAGTCTAAGACCAAAAGCCAGGCCCGGAATGATTTCTGAAAGCCATCTCTGGCGATTAGGTTAAGTCAGCAGTAGGCAGGTCCTACAAATCTCACCACTCAAAGTGGGGTCCTTAAACTGCAGAAGTGCTGACTCACCTGGGAGCTCCTTAGAAATGCAGCCTCAGGCCATGCCCCAGACCTGGGGAGTGAGAATGCACAACACTCCCAGAGAGCGGTCTGCCCATCTGTGTGCTGAGGAGGCTGGATTCCCATGGGCACAGGTGAGGGACCGTCACACACCTTGAACAGCAAAGACTCAAAGTCACCTAACCTGGTTCCCTCCCCTGAGCTTCCCAGCCGGTGGGAAACTCCCTTGTCAGACTAATTATACGTAAGGGTGTTCTGTGACTTGGTGTATTCCCGGAGAAAGAAAGAAAAGTGAAGTTCTCTTTCAGGTTTTCAGGGTAGATAATGTCAAATATTTACGGAGCAAACATCACTGTCGAGGCACGCCATTCTCTTCCTGCAGATTAGGGTGCTGTCAATCACGCCTGGATGAGAGGGTCCTGTCAGCTTTCTCAACAGAAGCCACCTGTCATCTCAGCTGAACTAGGCACACCTGCCAGGCTGGGGCGCGCAGGGAGAGGGTTCCGAAGGCAGGCCCTGGGAAGGGGGGGGGGTTCCGGGGTTGCATAAGACCTACCTTTGTGGGATGAGGCGGCTTGAGGCTGGCTTTTCAATGAAGTCGCTGACGAAGGTGGCAGAGAGGGCTTTAGTGCAGAGGGCGCTATGCTCCCTCATCAACCAGGGTTCGCAAACCCAAGCACACATCGGAACCGCCTACAGGGCTTGACAAAACACTGGGGGCTGGTCCTGCCCCCCCCTCCGTAGTTTGGGGGCGGGGCCTGAGAATTTGCCTGTCTACCCAGCTCCCAGGTCCTGTTCTGAGGACCGCACTTGGAGAACCAGGTCCGAACCTCCGACCCCTGACTGGTTGCTCCATTTCTCCTCCCACCATCTTATATTCATTCATGACAAGCAGCTGGTGTGATTACACCAACACCTGCTTAATACCCTCCAGAGGACCCCACCTCGCTCCCAGTCAAATCCCAAGCCCGGAACGCTCTTCGCTCGCGCATGGCTTGTTCCCACATTTCCCTTACATCTCTGCCGAAGCGCCGCCCTGTCAATGAGGCCTCCCTCTCTCGCCCCTTAACTCACTTTAAAGTTCTCCTCGTAGGACACATCACCACCAGACGTGATATTATATAGTTATTTGTTTACACCAATGGTCTACAGCTAGGCAATTCTGCCCCCACTCTCCAGGGGACATCGGAAACTGTCTGGAGACAGCTTTGACTGTCCGGACTGGGGAGTGTAGCTGCTGGCATCTGATGGGTAGAGGCCAGGGATGCTGTGAAACACCCTACAGTGCACAGGGTAGTGCCCAAGACACAAAGTGACCAGCCTCAAAATGTCAGCAGTGCTGAGGTTGACAACCGTGGTTTACACATTGATGTTTGCCATGCAGTTAGGAAGAGAGTCTGCCATATAGCAGATGTTCAGAAAGTATTGGATGGATGGATGGATGGATGGATGGATGGATGGATGGATGGACGGACGGATGGATGATGGATGGATGGATGGACGGACGGACGGACGGACGGACGGATGGATGGATGCTGAATGGATTGGACCAATGAACAGTGGCTCAATTTGAGAGCTCAGAAAATATATTACTCGTCCCTCACCTCCTCACCCCCAACTCCTATCCATCCTTCAGATCTCAGATTATATGAGCCTTCTTTGATTCCCCCCCATACACACACACACACACACACACACACACACACACACACACATGCTCACACACACTAGGTGAGTTTCTCCTGGACACACCACTGCAGCGCTTGTCTTTCCCCTGGTAGCGCTGATCCAGAAGGTGATAATAATTTGTTTGGTTGTCTGCTCCATGCTGACTCCCCCACTCAACTATAAATCCCATGAGAAGAGAGCTTTGCTCGCCTGTTCACCAATTAATCCCCAAAGTGCCTGGCAGATAACCACTCCCTACATTTGTTGAATAAATGAAGATAATCTAGGGAAACAAGTTTTGAAATATGGCAATAAATGTATCTGTTGAACAAATGAATTTGTGGAAGGATTATTTATTGAAATATTAATTTGTCTTGTTCATCTTGAGATATAGAAATAGCAGAAGATATTTCCATCACCCCCCATGCTGTGAAATCAACCTGGACCTCAGTGTCTCTATTCCCCAGGAGAGAATAAATATGCCTTTGTTTCCAAATGGAAGGAGATAGAAAGATCTGGATAGTCCAAGGAAAGAGAACGTCTATGTATTGGGGAGAGGAGTGACACATCAGTGGCTCAGCCCTAGGGACCCAGGGATGGAGGGCAGACAGGAACCACAGTGATCCAACATTCCCAGAGCGAGCTGACCATCCAGTAGAGGGGCTGCCATGGAAACCTGTTGTTTCCTGGACGGCAGATACCATGGCTTGGAGACTCTAGCAAAAGGACCTTGTGTTCAAACTTGAAATGGTGAGCCACTTGGCTTTGAAGGAGTAAAGATGCTTTGGACAGTAAGTATCTCAGTTTTTATCACAACACAATCAAGACCAGAGGCACATTTTCACGGTTTCCTAGAGCCCTGAAACTTTACTGAACTCTAGGGAGAGGCAGGAATTTCCCCTTAACAGGACAAAGAAGGACTATCCCAACCTCTAGAACAACATCATCCAACGGAAATACAACACAAGTCACATATGCCCAAGGTTAAATTTTCTAGTAGCCACATTTAGAAAATATGTGAAAAGAAACAGGTGGGATTAAATTTAATAACACAGTTCATTTAACCCAATAGATTCAAAATATTAATTCAACATGGAATCATATAAAAAATATTGATAAGTACTTTCCATTTTTTAAATTCTGCATCTTCAAAAGCTGGTGTGTATTTTACACTCACAGCACATATCAGTTTGGATCAGCCACATTTCAAGTGTCCAGTAGCCACACGTGACTGGTGACTAGTGTTTCAGTCAGTTCTACTGGGAGGGAATGTGAACTATACTTGTGGATTTTTTTTTTTATTTTTTTTTTGATGGTGTTGTCTCCATTTTCCTCTTTCTTCTAATAATTATGCCCACATTTCTTTTGGTGATTTACCTGCTCTATTAGTTATCTATTGCGGGTAGTTATGGGTTGAATTAGGTCCCTCCATACACACACACAAAAAAAAAAAAGGGAGAAAGACATCAAAGTCCAAACCTAGTGCTTGCGAATGCGATCTTATTTGGAAATACAGTCTTGGCAGATGAAATCAATTTACGATGAGGTCATTAGGGTGGGCCCTAATCTGACATGACTGGTACCCTTATTTAAAAAAAGGAAATTTGGACCTAGACACAGACAAGCACAAAGGGAAAATTATGTGAAGAGACACAGTGAGAAGATGGCCATTTACAAGCCAAGGAATGCGTGAGGCCACCAAAAGCTAGGAGAGAGGCCAGCAACAGATCCTTCCCTGGTATCTTCAGAGAGAGCACAGACCTGCTGACATCTTGATTTTTGGACTTCTGGCCTCCAGCACCGTGAGAAAATAAATTTCTCTTGTTCTAAACCACCCAGTTTGTGGTACTTTGTTAAAGCAGCCCTAGCAAACTAATATACCACATAACAAGTTGTCCCCAAATTTAGCAACTTAAAACCACAAACATGTATGATGTCATGGTTTCTGGGGGCCAGGAATCCAGGCATGGTTTAGTTGAGTGCCTCCGCTGTAGGGTCTCTCACAGGCTGCAATCAAGGTGTCATCCGGGGCTGTGGTCTCACTTCAAGGGTCAAGTGGGGCAGGATCCACTTCCAGGTAAAATCAGTGGCCATGGGCAGGATTAGTTCCTGGTGAGCTGCAGGCCTGAGGACGTCAGCTCCTCACTGGCTGTTGGCTGGAGGCCTCAGTCAGTTCATTGCCACATGGGATTCTCTTTAGAGTGGCTCACACATGTTCAGGAATCAGAAAGGCAGCTGCTTCATTACAGCGAGTGAGCACAATGAGACATGAGAATGTTGCCCCCTCATTCTCTTCATTAGAGGCAAGCCATTAGGCCCAACCACACTCAAGGGGAGGGGGTCACACCAAGGCGTGAACATCAGGAAGTGGAGATCAGTGGGGCCTTCTCAGAAGCTGCATCTCACACTCTCCCAGACTGTATCAAGGGGTGGGTAGGTATGCAAGACTATCGTACTTTTTCTCATCCAGGAGAGACTCGATTCATTTCTACTCCCTCGAACCCCAGAGCTACTCTGTTTGCTGCCCTCCCCAAGCGCAGTCCTTCAGCTGGTAGTTTGTCAGCTACCCTGTACCATTTCAAAACTGAAGAATCAATTTTGTTTCTTACGTCCATCAAACTCTGACTGATACAGGGTAGGACAAATATGTCTCATTTGGAAAAATAATTATAAGCCTTGAATTCAAGTATTATAAAGCAAATGCCCACCTGTTCAAATGGATGGATGGATGGATGATGGATGGATGGATGGATGGATGGATGGATGATGGATGGATGGATGGATGGATGGATGGATGGATGGATGGATGGATGGATGATGGATGGATGATGGATGGATGGATGGATGGATGATGGATGGATTTGAATCTCTATGTGACAGGCCCATGAGCCCTAATTCCTTTCATCTGCCCAAGAACTTTTAATATCAGGGTCATGATAACATCAAGCTTCCTATTTCAGTTACATGTCTTGGTTTTTATCTACTTAAAGCAGAGTAGCAACAGTGGATATGTATATGTAAGTGTGTGTGTCCTAGTTTGTTCACATTTATTGGCTTTCTTAGTTATTCGGAAATTAACCAGAGCTGCTAAGGGACATTAGTAAATATTTGGTAATAAAATATCTTCAGAGAACCATTTTCTGAGTTAACCACACCCGATAAAATCCTCCTGCATCATTGAAAAGCTTGTCTGGCTGTCAGGCAATGAGATCGTTTTATTGAAAAGACTCATGATGCAGTGAACAAAAGCTTAGGAAATAAACTCTAATCCCCAAAGGAACACTCGATACAACTCGACTCACACTAAAATATTCAATTTATGGCCTATATTGAATCCTATGTCTATAATTTACTGCCCTAACTACAAAGGAGTTTTTTTAATACAAACCAATTTCAATATATTTTACTATTTTCCTTGCCTCTGTTAAAGCAGAAATAACAAATTTTGCTGAAAGATTAGGAGACAAATGTAATAGAGGTTCCCAGGGATGCATCTTGAAATCACCTAGTTTTCATCAGAATCTGAGTGCCTATGATTGCGTTGTGTGCCCTGAGCACCCAAACTGGCTTCTCTGGTAGTTGATATACACCAAGGACAGTAGTTCTTAAGGAACAGCAATGTGTTTATTCAGTAAATATTTATAGATCACCTACTATGTGCAAGAATTATTTACAGCAGTAAATAAACTAGACAACAACGCCCCTTTCTTTAAGGAGCTATCATTCTAGAAGGGAGAGAGAAAATAATAAAATATACACTGTGGAGAATGTTCAGGAATCAGAAAAGTCTCCACTAAGAAGGTGATATTTGAACAAAGAGCTGAAGGAAGTGAAAGGAGGGAGCCATTCATAGATTTAGGAGAAGAGTAACCATGAGGAGTTTGGAGAATCGGTAATCTGGCTTATATTTTTGAAGGATTCTTCTGGCTGCTGTATTTAGAATTGAGTCTCCAAGTACCAAGGACAAAGGGAGATCAAGTAGATGGCAACTGCAACCAACCTAGTGAGAGGTGACAGAGGCACACCGAGGTGATAACTGAAGACATGGGAAGGCATAGTTGGATTTTAGATACATTTTAAACTTAGAACAATGAGCATTGCTGTTACATCAGATTTTGGTTGTGAAATTAACACAGGCTTTGAGGATGTCTCCAAGGTTTTAATACGAGGAACAAGAACCATGATATTGTTTTCTGAATCGAGAAGACAGAGAAAAAATTATGTTTGCAGCACAAAGATTAGGAGTTCAGCTTTTGACCTGTCATGTTTGCGATGCTGCATTAATTATCAATTGCTGCATAAGAAATGTACTCAAAACTTAGCATCTTAAAACAACAAATATTTATTTTGTTACAGTTGCTGTGAGTCAGGAACTCAGGAGCAGCTCAGCTGGGTGGGTCTGGCTGAGGGTTGCATGAGGTGACTATCAACATGTCTGCTGGTGCTGCAGTCTCAGCTGAAGGCTTGACTGGGGCTGGAAGATCCACTTTCAAGATGGCTCCCTCAGATGGCTGTTGGCAGAAGCCCTCAGTTTCTCGCCACATGGTCTCTCCATAAGACTTGTTGAGTGTCCTCACATCATAGCACTGACTTCCCCCAGAGTGAGTGATTCAGGAGAGCAAGGCAGAAGTCACAATGCCTTTCGTGACCTAGGCATGGAAATCATAGACTGTCACTTCCATAATATTCTATTAGAAGAAAGTCATTAATTCAACCCACACTCAAGGAGAGCGAAACTAAGCTCCACTCCTTGAAGGATGTTGTGTCAATGAATTCGTGAACTTTTTAAACTGCCACAGATGCCTGTTAGACATGCGAGTAGAGATATTATATATGCAGTTGCTTATACAAATCTGGAGGTCGGTGGAGAGGTCTGGAATGGAGATGTGCCTGGGAGGTGATGGAATATGGTTATTGTCGTAATTATATTCTTATACCACACTGGTTATGAGCACAGGCTTTGGTATTCAAATTCCAAATTATGCACTCACTAGCTATTTGACCATGATCAACATATGCAAACCTCTTGCAGTCTCACTCTTTATAAAATAGGGATAATAATACCTACCTAGTCTTATCCCAATGGAGCTTTGGTCCACCCAAAACCCTGAAAGTGAGATAGGCTGGTTCCCCAAAGGAAATGCAGTTGTGGTACCAGTATACAGAGGACGGAAACTACACAAGCAAAACCAACAAAGGCCCCTACAGGCATTGTAAGTAGAGCAATGCCAACGCGTCCTTGTGAAATGTGTTTGCATGTGGGTTTGTAAGACCCTTCTCTGTGTGTCCTAAGAAATAGTGAGTACAGTCCTTGGTGCCTACTAAATGACTGGTCTGAGTAGATTTGCAGTTTAAAGAGAAGGAGAAGCAGAATTGCAGGGAGAAGAAAGAAACACATTCAGAAACCAGAGCCTGAGAGAGAGAATAGTCTAAATTCCCTAAATCCCCACAGGAATTAGCAAAGATCTTTGGGAAAGCTCTGGAATTGCACAGGCTCAGAGAATGGGGACTTCAAGGCATTTTTACCTAGCTATCAAGGGGCAGGGAGTTCTCTAGCTGTCCTCCGCGCTGTGATTATAATACTGATTATAGTTTTCAAACCATGTCCACCACCACACCCAACAGAGGTAGGGAAATTCACCTGAGTTATGACCCTCAAAACTTCCAAATCATCATACTTGGATCCACTGAAGGGAAATGGGAGGGAAAAGTGAGGGTGAGTAGGACTTGAAAACAACAAACAAGCCGGTGAGATGTGAGATGGATGAGTTCCAGTTTTAGAAGAGTTCAAGGTCATTAAATTTGTAGACATAGAGCTAATCTGAAGGAGGTATATTCATTTTTTATAATGATTTTGTGAGTTTCTGAGTATTTTTAATAAAATGTTATAAAACGCTTATAAAAGATGTATAAAAAGGTGTTAGACAAAAATAAAGCAAACACTTACCACCCAGCTTTAAAAAAATAATAAAGCTTTATTTTAGTTAACAAACCCTCGTAGAATAATTTGAGTCTTTAAACCACGGGCATGCAGGGCTGTGATAAACATAAAAAAATAAAAACAAGTTATTAAAAAATAAAACTGTAGAGCAATAGAAGACATGTTAAAGTTACAGTGGCCGTGTCTTATGTGCTCATAAGAGACTATGTTTTTAAGCAGCTGTTTTTCTTTAATGAATGAATAATTGCATCCAAAATTTTTTTATAGTAGACCCCTGTGAACTCTCTGTGATTGTATTCACCGCCCTTCTTCCTTAAAATAACCACTGTCCTTAATTTGATGCTTTTCATTCCCATGCATATCTTTCTATTTGTTTTGTATTTTTATCCTTATATAATATAGAGCGTTGTTTTGCGTGTTTTTTCAACCTCATACCGAAGGTATCGCTCTGCACTGAGCCTCCTACAATTTGCTTTTCCAAGTGTTAGCGTTTGAACAATTAAGTGGGTGCAAAAGTAATTACGGATTAAAAGGTTAAAAATAATTGCAATTACTTTTGCACCAACCTAATACATCCTCACCGATTGGCACGGCCCCAGCCCCTGCCTTTCTACTGCGGCACGGCTGCTGATCTACAAGCCCAACACAGTTTACTGATTCAGTCGAACCTTTTGCTTGTTTCCAGTGTTTGGCAACACAGACATTCCTGCAGCTGACTCCTCGCCCACTTGTGTAAGCCTGTGTTTTCACACAGTTTCCTCACTTACAAAACCAACAGGTGCCCTGTCTCCTTGAAAGGTAGAGCATTCAGCAGGCATCTCTTTAGGGAACCAGTCTTCCAAATCTCTCACACCTCACTGTCAAGTCACCCACACCTGCAGTATCGTTAATCTAGAAAATTCTAGAAACGAGTGGTGAAGAACACGAGCCCTGGGCCTGACCGACAGTTCAGTTCCCAGTTCTGCCAAATTCCTGGAGATGTGACCTCAGGACAGTTACTCAGCCTTTCTGTTCCTCAGTTTCCTCATCTGTCAAATGGGTCACATCCTAGTGCCTTCCTCACAGGGCCCAAGAGAAATACTATCACGTGAGCACAAGTGGGCAGAGCGAGGCTGTGTGCAGCAGCAGTGTGTGTGCCAGTGGGGAAACTAGAAACAACCTCCCTGTACATCACCAGAAGAAACACGAACTCGGCCACACCCACTGACTGGCTTCCACAAGGCCGTTTTTTAAACACGGAATCAGTCTAGATGTGCTGACATGACCCAGTCTCCTACACATGATGTTAAAAGTGAAAAATAAGCAAATTACAGGGGGGGAAATTTGAAGAGAATGAGGCTATTTGCATTTTTTGAAACACTGCACATCTATCTAACGCATGGGAAAACATCATGAAAGACACACATCGAACTGATAGCGAGATTATCTCTGAGGAGGGGGGAGGGCAGGGGATTAGAGGGGGACTGGTTTTTCTGCATTGTTGGAATAGCTTACAAGACTCTGTTTATGTTTCCTTGGGAACTTTTGGCAGAGGAGTGGGATGAGATAAGGCCCAGTAAAAAGGAAGACCACCAGGCAGTGATTCATAATCTTCCTGACAGCTCATCTCACTGAAAAGAAGGGGAAAAAAAGGAAAGAAATGCACACTTTGCACATCTGTATGAAACTCATTCAGGGGATTCACAGATTTGCTAAAAACTGTCCGTGGGACCCCTGGTTTAAAGCACAATGCGAGAGAGAGGCAGAGCGTGGTGGGTTAACTAACCGTATGGCGACTTCTCTGCTGCTCCTAGTACCACGAGAGGTGAGATGGAACCCACGTCCCTGGAGTCTGAACCCGCCTTAGTGATCTGCTTGCCCCACAGAGTGGTGCTCCAGGACTTGCAGGGCTGCCTGTGGGAAATCTTGCTTGCAGCTCTCCCTGGGCCCCTTGGGACACTCACTCTGGGGGAATCCAGCCTCCATCTGGGGACGTTGACTCCCTGACATCGCCATGCTGCAGAGACCCCATGCAGGAGACAGTCCCAGCGGGGCCCAGCAGTGCAGCCACCTTTGCGGAGGCACCAGACATTTCATGAAGCTGCCTTGTACCTTCCAGGCCAGCCCGTCCACCAGCCTTCAAGTGATGTCAGCCCACACCACGAGGGACAGAAAAGCCGCCCAGGGGAACCTGCCCAAATTCCTGACCCACAAAATCAAGGGATGTATCACACTGGCTGGGGTCTTAAGCCACTAAGTTTTGGAGCCATTGTTACTTAACAATAACTGAACTCCTGTGATCAGGGAGTGAAGATGGGGCCCCACCCATCCAGGGACCCTGGGAGAGGTCCTGGCTTCAGACCTAATATCTTAGGAAGGTGTCCTAACCTTCCATTGGAAAAACTACCTTCCTTCCTCTCTTCCTCCCTCGCTCCTTCCCTCCCTCTCTCCCGTCTTCCTTTCTTTCCCTTCCTTCCTTATTTCTTTCCTTTCTCCTCCCTCTCCCAAACATTAATTGGGCACCTACTAAATGAATATAAAGCATGGGCAAGACTCTGGAGAAGCACAGATCAGTTAGACATGGTCTCTACTGTCCAGAGAGTCATGGTCTCTGATGGATAGACATGCAAAGAAATAATTACAATGTATCTTGAAATCATACAGAGTAACCACAATTGTTTTATAAGGATAATAATAAAATCCTTTGCATTAATTGGCTTTATATGGACAGACTCATTTCATCCTCACAACAATCCCAAGGTGGGTCCTGTTATTATTTCCATTCAACAGATGAGGAAACTGAGGCACATGAACGTTAAAAGATGCATCCAAAAATCACAAAGTCAGAATTTGAACCCAAGCCGCCAGGTTCCAAAGCCACCAGAGCTGTGGGGCCCCAAGGAGACATGGGAGACCCTTGAGGAGGCGCAGATCCAGTTGAACATGTTTTGCACTAACTGGGACTGAAGGTGTGGAGGTGGTAAGAGTGATCAGGCTCAAGGTGTACGTGGAAGGTCGATGGACAGGGTTGGCTGACCGTTGCATTTTGGGTAAGAGAGTATAGAGGTCAAGGTTGGAGCAAGATGTGGTTTGAAGGTGGAGAGTGTCATGTGGAGTGTGTTCACTTGGTGACTTACCTTGGAAACCCACAGATGCATTCTGGTGACCCATGGAAAATGAGCCCACATTTTGAAGGAGAAAATTTCACCCTAAAAAAACAACCTGCTCAAACAGATGGGTGGTTGCCACGGGCTGGGGTGGAGGGAGGGGGAGTCAGTGTGTGACAGGTATGGAGTTTCAGTGGGAAGATGAGAAGCTCTACAGATGCAGGACAGCGATGGTTGCAGAACAATGTGAATGGACGTCATGTCACAGAATTGGACACTTAAAAATAGGCAAAGTGGTCAATTCTGTGTATTTTATCACAATAAAAGAAGTAACCTGAATTTTTGGACTCTTTTGGAAGATCTGGGAAGACTCCTCCAGAGCCCCATGGCCCACCTGGATTTTCTGCTCCTCAGAAGGCCCAGCCCAGCTTTGCAGAACAGTCTTCCTTCCAGCTGATTTTCTTGCTTCCTCCTGAAGCCGAGGCCCAGTGGAAGAAGAGTCATGTCTCTGAGGCAGAGAAGGACAGCCCGGCTGGGACCTCCCGCGTCTCGTCCATCTCTAATTATGATGATTGTTGTTGCCCAGTGATTAGCTGGCCCTGCCGCCAGCATTAAACAGTCATTTATCAAACCCTGAACCTCCTTCCTTCAACAGAAAAGCGTGGCCCTCGCCCTGCACTCGGGCAAACAGAGGCCACTCACATCACCCCTTGTCAGTGCGGAGGCCAGGGTTCCCAGCCTGCTCGGGCCCCCTGACGCGTGAAAGAAGAGCGAAAGCAAGGCCATGGATCATGGTGAGGGGACACATCTGCTTGTCACAGTGTGTGTGTGTGTGTGTGTCTGCGCACGCGCGAGCGCCTGTATCAAAGATGCTTAGAATTCAGGCACAGCCGCTTTCACACGCGGGGGAAGCTCTGCCTGCTCACCCCACCAACAGCCCAGCGGCCCTGACTGTCAGTCCACAGACGAGGACGTAAGAAACAGCAGCTTTGTTTTTCTTCCTTTTAAAAAATGTTTAGGAGTCCCTCTGTGTGAGTTCTCCAGGGCTTCTGCAGCAAATGACCACAAATGGAGTGGCTTCAAAGAACAGGAGTGGATTCCCTCCCCATCCTGGAGGCCGGAAGTCTGACAGCGAGGTGTCAGCGGGGCCACGCTCCCGCCAGGCCTCCCGGGAGGAGCCTTCCTTCCTCTTCCCTCTTGGGGGGCTCTGGGTGTTCCTTGGCCTGTGGCCACGTCACCCCACCCTCTGCCTCCTCCCCTGTCACTGTTTGTCTTCTCCTTTCTAGCTCATGGGCCTTTGGACCCATCCTAATCCAGGAGGACCTCATCGTAAGGTCTTTACCTGAATGACATCTGCAAAGGCTCTTCTTATTTCAAATGAGGTCCCATTCTGAGGTTCCAGGTGGGCATATCTTTCGAGGGGCCACGATTCAACCCAAACATCTTCTAATTTCAGACTTTGATCCTCCGACCGCTGGGCCCATAGAATATGTCACGTCAGCCCTTCTGGGGCTCCTGCCTCTCCCGGAGTTTGCAGCACAGTCCTGGGCGTCAGGCAGGGAGGTGGCGTGAGGGTGGGAGAATCTGATCCTCAGCTGACCCAGGAAAACAGTGAAGCTGCCTTTGTTTCCATCTGCAAAGGACCTCCAGAATCACCATGCAAGGGCCATGGTTACAGGGCTACCTCATCGCCCACCTTCAGGGGGCACCATTCCCCAAGGACAGTGATGTACACAGCCACAGAGACACCTGCAGCAGCCCAGGGAGGCAGGAATCTTTCAGGTCTGCATTTGAGGGCAGGTAACTTAGGTTCAAATCCCCACTTGGGCACTTCCAGCTGTGCAATTTTGGGTAGCTTACTTAACCTCTCTGTGCAGTTTCCGCATCTGAAAAATAGGGATAATAGTCGTACTTACGCCAGAGGATTGTTGTAATTGAGTGAATTAACGTAGGCCTGGCACACAGTGAGTGCTCTATAAGCATGTCTATCGTCATCATCACCATTATCATCATCATTATTATCTGAGGTGCATAGACCAGAACACAAAAATTGGAAGCTTGCAAAGGTGTCTCATCTGTCCTATTATCTGTGTCTTTTAAATTTTGAAGCAATATTTTTTTATGAGGGGAGATTTCACATAAAAATTCAGGTTTCTGGCTTCTTTATAACAAAAACAAAAATAAAAACCTGAAGCCTCAGTACCGTTGGACTTGCTTTCCCACCTGGCACCCATCAGCTATAGCTAAGTGGGCACTGCTCCTTTTCAATAGGCTGAGGTCTCCAGGTCCCCTCCCCAATTACAGGTGCATATATCCACTCACACACCTGCGCCACTGTGGTCCACGTGCCCCGAAGGCATTGGAGTTTGCTACCTCTGCTCTAGTCCAACCCCTTTATACTCAGATAGGTTGTGTGGGCCCCCCAAAGTCACACAACAGGTTGCAGTGGACCTGGGGCTGGACCCCAGGCCTCTTGGCTTCCAGCTTCCTTATTGTCACTGAGATATTGATAAATATGGGATGACCCTGCTTGATGCTTCAAGATGATAGAAATGAGAAGAAAACGTGAGCTTCCTCTTCTGGTTTCACTTTCAGGCTGGCCATTTCCAAATGATGGGAGCTGGTCCAAAGCAGGGGTTCTTGAACTTTTTTGTGCCAGAGACTCCTGCGGGGCAGTCTGGTGAAGCCCGCAAAACCCTGCTAGAAGAATGTTTAAAGCCACATAAAATGAAATCCACAGGCTGACAAGCAAAATCAGGTTTTTTTAAAGATTTTTTATTGGGGAAGGGGTACAGGACTTTATTGGGGAACAGTGTGTACTTGCAGGCCTTTTTTTTTCTTTTTTCCAAGTCAAGTTGTTGTCCTTTCAATCTTAGTTGTGGAGGGTGCCGTTCAGCTTCAAGTATGTTGTCCTTTCAGTCTTAGTTGTGGAGGGCGCAGCTCAGTTCCAGGTCCAGTTGCCATTTTCTAGTTACAGGGGGCATAGCCCACCATCCCTTGCGGGAGTCGAACCGACAACCTTGTGGTCGAGAGGACGCGCTCCAACCAACTGAGCCATCCGGGAGCTCAGCAGCAGCTCAGCTCAAGGTGCCGTGTTCAATCTTAGTTGCAGGGGGCAGAGCCCACCATCCCTTGTGGGACTCGAGGAGTTGAACTGGCAACCTTGTGGTTAAGAGCCCACTGGCCCATGTGGGAATTGAACCAGCAGCCTTCAGAGTTAGGAGCATGGAGCTCTAACCTCCTGAGCCACCGGGCCAGCCCAAAATCAATTATTTTTAAATAAAGTTATTAAAATGTAAATTATAAAAACAAATTTGAGATACTGTAACACATGTGCTTCTTTATGGATGCATTAAGTAAGGAAATCCGGAGCAGAGCTGAATAGCTAACATAATTCCAAAGCTACGATGAGAGACTATTTCCAGACACCCAGGACTACTGTGACAGATAGAGAAATATCCATGGCTTCTATGGGTGGCAAAGCCACACAGGTGCTTCGGCCACTGCGTGGCGCTCCCCTGCACAAGTTCATGAACCTGCTGACGTCTAGGTGCCCAGACTAAGAGTCCCCATTAGAGGGAGGCAGACGAGGAGATGACCAGCTGTGGGACTAAGATCAGGACAGTGACACACAGACGGGCACTGAGTCGGTTTAAAACATGTCTGCAAATTCCTGATGCTCCTCCATCAAGGGTAGAAGCTGACAGGAAATAGCAGGAAATGAACAGAGGAAATGGGAGCTGGGAAAAGCAATACATGTTTCCAGAAACTCCCAGAAAGGATATAATTAATTCAGAGAGGACAGATACCTGATTAAAAACTCGGAGAACCATCTGGAGAAGCAAGAGACGACCCCTAATGCTTTTCCACCTTGGTGAATTACAATAAATTTTAAGTATTCACTGGTTGCCTTTGTTGAGAATTTACTATGTGCCAGGCTTCTCACAACTGGAATTAATTAACTCATGAAATCCTCTTAATAATATGAGATTGGTATTATCAATATCCCCATCTCACAGATGAGGAGACTGAGGCTCAGAGAGGTTAAGTAACACAATCAAGGCAACACAGCCAGGAAGGGGCAGTGTTGGAATCTGAACCCAGCTTCCATTGCCACTACACACACTACAGTGAGATTTTGACTACAGTCAGGTAGACAGAGCCAGGAACCTACTTATCACTTACTTCCGTAATCTCTCTTCCATTTCTTCTTTGTTCTTTCAACAACCCAAAATCGAGGACCTAACAGCCTCAATGTAGGCCTAGGGACACAAAGATGCGTGAAACTCAATACTATTAGATGCCTAAAATGCTATCCAAGTCATTCTTTTATTTAGCTGGGAGTTTTGATTTCTGCTAACAAATTTGGGGGATACCTTCAGTTGTTATAAAGTGTTCAACCCTCTGTGTGAATGGGTGTCTTGGTAGAGATGTTAGCTGTCCTTGAAAGATTCGTTTTCTCTGTAGTGTAGTGATGTTTCCAAGTTGAACTGTCTTCTCTTTAAAAAAGAAGAGTCTGGGCGGCCGGATGGCTTAGTTGGTTAGAGCACAAGCTCTGAACAACAGGGTTGCCGGTTCGATTCCCACATGGGATGGTGGGGCTGCGCCCCCTGAAACTAAGATTAAAAATGGCGAGTGGACTTGGAGCGGAGCTGCGCCCTCCACAACTAGATTGAAGGACAACAACTTGACTTGGAGCTGATGGCCCCTGGAGAAACACAGTGTTCCCCAATATTCCCCAATAAAAATTATTTTTTTTAAATGCTCCCCTTTTAGCAGGAGGAGCTTGGCAAGCCCAAATTGATTCAGAGCTCAGCTGCTTGCTAACTCGTAGTCCAGTGGCCTCTGGAGAAGTCACTTTGCACATGTGGATGGGCCTGGGGGCCTTTGGTTTGGGTGAGGGAGGAGGCTGTGGCATTTTGTTAGTGGGGGTGTGTGTGTGCATGCGGGTGTGTGGGCGTGTACGTGCACATGTGTGAACTTTGCACGTGGGTGTGTGTTTAATGTGTTTGCCTTGCCTGGAAGAGCACCCCCAGGAAGTGAGAGGGAAGGAAGGGGGCAGCTTAGGAGGGTGTCATGGCTCTCACCCTCGGAACCAGTTTGAAGGAGGCGAAACAAACCAAAGGGGCTGATTGATGAGAAACATCTGGGAGACGCTAAGTAGAAGCAGTGTGGCCTGGGCCGAGCTGAGACTGGAAAGAAAGAAGTGAGGTACCCACTTTGGGCACATTTAAGGACTCGCCCCAAAACTGAGTAATCAAGGTAAGTATTTTAATGCCATGTCTTTTAAAAATCAAAATTAATGCCCAAAAAGCTATGATGAAAAAAAAAACCAAAATTTCAAATCCAGCCAGGGTCAAGGGTTCAGAGACAACATGTGGCAATGAGCTGGAGAGAGAAGCCTTCTTGACTCTTCTGTGGGGAATCTGTATCAATGGGCAGCCACTGGAATTTTTCAGAGGCAGAACCTGCCTCTTAACAGCCGTCTGTTGCAACAAGGCAGGGGTCAGATGCTACAATGAGAAGGACATGTCAGCTTTGTTCCAGTGCTCACGTGAGGAGTACCCCAGGACTCCCCAGGAGGCTTGTGGGAGGCAGAGAGGCCCCACACTCCCCAATTATGGGCTAGGAGCCGCTATAATTTAAGCATCAGTGAGAAAGGGAAGCCTAGAGATATTTATGTGTTCTTTCAATAAAGATGGACGCACAGCATGTGCCCAGCACCTAGAACCCTGGACATTGACTGCTACCCCTCCTACAGTTTCCAGTCTAGAGGTAGGGTGGAGGGTGAACCGGTAGTCAAGGGAATTGCAAATTATTAGGTTGATGCAAAAGTAATTGCAGCTTAAAGGGTTAAAAATAATTGCAAAAACCGCAATTACTTTTGCACCAACCTAATATACAGCGGGTCTCATGGAGGAACAGAGAGAGTCGAGGTCAAGACCTCAGGCTCAGGCGGATGGATGGCTCAGTTGGTTAGAGCGCGAGCTCTGGGCAACAGGGCTGCCAGTTCGATTCCCACATGGACCAGTGAGCTGTGCCCTCCTCAACTAGAATGAAGTTAATGAGCTACAGCTCAGCTCCCGGGTGGCCAGATGGCTCAGTTATTTGGAGCGCATCCTCTCAACCACTAGGTTGCCAGTTCGACTCCCACAAGGGATGGTGGGCTGTGCCCCCTGCAACTAACAACTGCAACTAGACCTGGAGCTGAGCTACGCCCTCCACAGCTAAGATTGAAAGGACAGCAACTTGACTTGGAAAAGTCCTAGAAGTACACACTGTTCCCCAATAAAGTCCTGTTCTCCTTCCCCAATAAAATCTTTTAAAAAGTAAAAATAAAAAATAAAGAGTAAAGATCATTTAAAAAAAAAAAAAAATACCTCAGGCTCCTCGAAGACAAATAAGTTCTGGAGACCTAATGTACGTACCTGGTGATTATAACTAATAATCCTGTATTAGATACTTGAAAGTTGTAAGAGACTAGATCTTAAGTGTTTGCAGCGCCACAACAAAGAAATGGTAACTATGTGACAGGATGGCGGTGTTAGCTAAGGCTGTGATGGTAACCGTTTTGCAACACAGAAGTGTATCAGATCAACACATTGTACACCTTAAACTTACACAATGTCACACGTCACCTATATCTCAAGAAAGCTGGGAAAAAAATAGTAAAGGAAGCTGAAGAGAAAACCAAAAGGCCACAAGTCAGCCCCCTGGGCATTTCCTCCCCGCCCTGTACTCTCAGGTGCCTTCTTACCTGTCTCTTCTCCTCTCTTCACTCTCTTCCCCCCTTTCCCCCTTCCATTGGATGTTCTGAGCCTTGCTCAGCCCACTGGGAGAGCTCATTACACGTTCATTATGAAAATGCTTCTGATGTGAAAGAGAGGGAAACGAAGAGGGAAGACTCAAAATTGTATATTCAGAGTGATCTACGTTATGGAAAAAGTAAACTCATTAAAGAAAAAAACTAGAAGACTACCGCAGTGATCCCTGTTAAGGACTGTGCCCCCCTCCCCCCAACTCATGTGTTGAAACCCTAATCCCAATAGGATTTTTGGAGGGAGGCGAGTAGGTCCCGAGACCGGGGCCCTCATGATGCGTGCCCTTTTAAGAAGAGACATGAGGGCTTGCTTCCTCTCTCTGCTGTCTGCCACATGAGGATGAAATGACAAAACAGCCATCTGTAAAACAGGAACAGGGCGTTCACCAGACACCAGACCTGGTGTCACCTTGACCCTGGACTTCCATCCTCCAGAACTGTGAGAAACAAATGTATGGTTCGAGCCACCCAATCTATGGTGTATTTGTGACAGCAGACTGAACAGACTAAGGCAAGCTTTGTCTTGGAATGCTGGGACCTTAAGAAATAAGCCATCCCTCTTCTCTCTACATTCAGATTTTATTCCCCAAAAAAACATAATTTTTAAAAGATGTTTCTGAGTAGACTTGGGCTCCAGAAATGACTAACCAGAAAGAGATCGTTTCTCTTTTCACATAAGAAAATTCATAGATGATATTTCTATGTATATTAGATTAAATCACATGGCCTTTTATTATGACATTTTAAAATTTATGTTCTGCCTCATTTCACCAAGGACTCAAAACAGAAATTTGGAAATCTTATATGGAAATGACTATTTAACTGAAACTATGCTTTGTTACTGTAACAGTCAAAAAGTTTCTGGGAGAATTATATTTTCTTGGGAACACATAGGCATCTAAAGGGCAGATGCTAGATCAGGGGTCAGTGAACGTTTCTGCGAAGGGCCAGATAGTGAGTATATTAGGCTTCGTGGGTTACACGATCCTCGTGGCCACCACTCAACTCTGCAACACAAAAGCAGCCGCAGACAAACTGTAAGCAAGTGAGACTTCTGTGCACTCATAAAACTTTACTTATGGACACTGAGATTTGATCATATCATTTTCATGTGTCATGGGATATTACTCTCCTTTTGATTTTTTTTTTTTTTTTTACCATTTAGAAATGTAAAAACCATTCTTATCTTGCTGGCCCTACTAAAATGAGCAGCAGGTGGGACCTGGTTCCTGGGCCATAATGTGCCAAACCCTGCACTAAAACGTTTTCCAGCGTTCCTTGAGAAAGAGTCCTTCCTTGAGATGATAACAGATGTCTCTCAAAAATAAAGATAAAGGGTGGGGGGAGCTCCACTGTCAAATAAATTTGCATCAACTCTAGGTTTAACGAGTTTCTGTACTAGAGAACCCCTCTGAGCCCTTGCTGGGCTAACGTTCTCAGTAAATCCACGAGTCACGTGACTATCGTCCAGTGGTTCCTACCTGCCTTGTTAATCGCAAGAATAACGGATCTCATTCTAGGGTGACCTGTGCTAGGGACCAAGGTTAACATTTTCCAGGGATTTACACATTTCTTCTTCAGCAGAGTTAAGAACTCTTGAGTTAAGAATCATGGCTAATAACGTATTCTGGAATAATAAAGTGCCCAGGAACACTGTTTTGGAATTACGACTCTAGATTGTAGCGCAGGGTTTATCCACCTTGGCAGTCCTCACATTTTGGGCCAGATACTCCCTTGCTGCGGGGCCGTCCTGGACACTGCAGGATGTTAAGTAGCCTCCCTGGCCTCCACCTATAATATGGGGACCTCCCCCTCAGTTGTGACAACCTGAAGTCTCCAGATAGTACCTGATGGCTCCTGGGAGGCAAAATCACCCCCATTTCAGAATCACTGCTCAAGAGTCTAGGTGAACGTGACAAACGTGAGCAGCCTTTTTTTTTTAAAGTGGAAACTGTGAAAAAGTGATCTTTTGACTGGATTTGAACAAATCCAGTCCCGGGGAACTATCTTAAAACAATTGGTACTAACTGCCTACGGTGTAATCAGCAACTAGTGCTATTTCTACTTGGCCTCTGATACAATGTGTGTTCCTTGTGCACCCTGTCTGAGAAATTCTAAGACAGTGTAGCCTTTGTCCCAGTAATTCCACTTCTGAAAAAGTCTAACCAGGAGAAAATCTGAAATGCGAAAAAGAGCTAAAAGCACAAAAATGTCCAGCACAGTATTTTTTAATAAACAATGAATAGTTATTTGGATGCAATTTAAAGTAAGTGCTGGGGCCGAAGGGTGGCTGGCTCAGTTGGTTAGAGCGCGGGCTCTCAACCACAAGGTTGCTTGTTCGACTCCCACACAGGATGGTGGGCTGCGTCCCCCACAACTAACAAAGGCAAGTGGAGCTGAGCTGTGCCCTCCACAGCTAAGATTGAAAGGACAACAACTTGACTTGGATGGAGCTGATGAGTCCTGGGAAAAACATACAACTGTTCCCCAATAAAAAGTCCTGGAAATACACAATGTTCCCCAATAAAGTCCTATTCCCCTTCCCCAATAAAAAAAAAATCTTTAAAAAATTAAAAAATAAATAAAGTAAGTGCTGTGGTCTGTATGTTTGTGTCCCCATACAATTCGTATGCTACAATTCGTGTGTTGCAATCTTAATGCCCAATGGAAGGGTATTAGGAGGTGGTGCCTTTGCAGGGTGATTAGGTCACGAATGGGAGCATGCCTTCTAAAAAAGACCCCACAGCATTCCCCTCCCCTTCCTACCGCACAGCAAGAAGTCTGCAACCCAGGACAGGCCCCAGCTGCACCTTGATCCTGAACTTCCAGCCTCCAAAACTCTGAGAATAGATTTCTGTTGTTTGTAAGGCATCCAGTCGGTGGTATCCTGTTATACGGCAGGAGCCAGAACGGACTCAGAAACTGAGCATAGGGTGGTAGTGTCAAAATACACGTCATTCATCAGTGGAAGACGTTACGACCTTCAAAATTATGGCTGCAAAGAATGTTAATAACTAGGGGAAATGAAAGCATATCTTATACTGTTAAGTAAGCCAAGGAGCATGCACTTTTGCTTATAAAAGTCAACTTCAAAAAAAGAAAAAAAAACGCCTTTTCTTTAGTAATGAAAAGAACCGCACTCACACATTAGCTACCTCAAAACTGGGAGATTATGGGTGATTTTCTTTTCTGGTGGTCAACTGAGGTGGTTGTTTCTTAATTTATCAAGAAACCCACTGCTTTTTTTTTTTTCATCCTAGAGCAACCAGAGAACAGGAAGGCACGATGCCCAGTGGTTAGATGGGCTTTGCTCTTGCCCCAGCCTGGATTCGTATCTCAGCACCCTCACTAGTAGCTGTGTGCAGTTTACATAAACTTTGCAAGGTCTGGCTTCCTTCCCTGTAAAATGGGAATGATAAAAAGCGCCTATTTCAAAGGGGAGCTGTGAGAATTAAATGAGACATCGCTTGGAAAGTACACGGCCCATTGCATGTGCTCAGTAAAGAGGAACTCTTCTCTGGCCTGGTGGAAATGGGCCACGTGTTTGGGGAATTCAGAGGACTTTCTGGTCCTTTGTTATCTTGATGTCCTTAAGTTTCTCTCAAACCGAAGGAATTACCTTTAGAATGATGCCTCCCAGCGGGGGTCTTCGAGCAAGTCTTAATGAAGTTTTCAGTGATTTGCTTTCCATGAGAGAGGGTTGCTTTTTGTGCTTTTTGTTTTTGAGGGGGCGGTTGTTTGTTTTTTGGTTTTGGTCAATTGAAAGGACTGCTCTTTATTCTTCAATATATTTTTGCGACGGTCTTGCCCTGGCTTTTATGAAATGATGGTGACACTAAATGCCAACTGTGGTGTGTTTTTTAATACCCTTAACTGACAAGATCAAAACTTGGTATCCCTCCCTACGATGACACCAGGTTTTTCAACGGTATTGGTTAATGAATTCCAAAAATTCTGAGCGCCGCTGTCCCCCCACCACAATGAAAGGTCGTCCTGGACGTTTGGCTTTCATCTGCTTTTGTAATAAGCCTGTGAAATCGGCCTGCCCTCTCCGAAAAAGGAGAGTGCGAACGTTCTCCCCGGGCTGAGTGGTGCCCTTTCGCTGGCGTCATCATCTGTCTGTGACAATATAAGCACTCAAGGGGAGTAAACCCCTTGGTCGCGTCGGGGCAGCTCTGCGTGCAATTGTCCGGTAAACAGGCCCTTTCCCGCCCGTTACTTAGGTGAGAATCCTCGCTGTGATTTTCTGAGCGGATGCCTGGTCTGTTTTATACTTGTTTACCCCGAGTTCTACAGTTGCTGATTAATTTCCTAAAGTTGCCCTAGAAATCTAGTAGCCACCTTCTCTGTGGGTGACAGCGCCTTTGTTCCAACAATTGCTACTCTTAGCTAATACTGCCCCCCTGTGGATAGAGGCTGCATTACCATGGCCTGGGAGGAAAAACCTTCGCTCCGGTCCACCACCATTTAAGGAAGTCGCTCTGATGGGCTTTTTAAAATAAAGTGAAAGTGCCCTCTCTACCAGTGTCTGGGTTCTGAGTGTTCCAGAGTTCTCCGGAGAGAGAAAATCACCCAATTGGAACCCACACTAGATGTGAGATTCAGACAGAAAAATTAAAAACACAACACGGCCTATGTTTGTTGGTGTAAATAAAAGTTCATTAAACATTCACTATAATTCAGTTTTTGTAGAGACTCAATGACATGCCCATATTAAATATAACAAATTTTCAGCTGTTGTAACAAATAAGGTACAAAATCATTGACAAGCACAATAAAAGTCGCCAACGAAAGGGCACCACTCAGCCTGGGGAGAACATTTTCACTCTTCTTTTTTGGTGTTTTGTTTTTTTGTCATTAAGGGTTGCAACGATATCATTCATTCATTTACCATAATATATTTATTTAGCGTCTCCTGTTTATCAGTTACTGTTCCAGGCCTTAGAGATTCAATAGTAAAAAAGGGCAATTGCTAACATTTAGACTAAAAGTCTGGGGAAAAGTATGACACTAAAAATGAGTTCCCATATTTTAAAATAAGAGAAAAAAAATGTGTGATTTTTTTTTATCACTCATCTCACCCAATAATTCCACTCCTGGGTATACACCCAAAAAAACTGAAAACAGACTCAAACTAAAACCTGTACACGTGTGTCCATAGCAGCACAGTTCACAGTGTGGGGGCAAGACACACTAAGTGTGGAGGAAACGGAGGCGAGATGGCACTACTAGAGTTACACAAGTGTAAGCAACAGGCAGAGGCTCTCAACTGAAGGGAGGCACCACCCACCCAAAAGGACGTTCAGACACACTTTCCTCACGTCACGGGCAGTTCCTCCACTTTGGGTGGGGGTGGGGACAGGAATACTCACAGTCCATCTTTCAGTGGCGGACAGTCCCACGCAACAAAATGTCCCACCCACAATGCCAACAGTGCCTGCAAGGGGCAACCCTACGATGTGTCCGCTGAAAGTCCCGGCCAGAGACATGAAGAGGCTGTGAGAAGAAAGCGTTAACAGTGTGCCTGGAGGTACCAGTAGAAGTTTGGCCAGATGGGAGCCTTGCATCTTAAGAGCAGGGATGGGATGGGGAGAGCCAGTGCAAGACCCTCGTTTTTCATTATAAATACTATTTGATTGTTTTAACCAGCTGCAAATCTCATTTTCTTCACGTTTGTTTAAATAACAATTTCAATGGTCCGGAAAGAGCTGTGCCATAAAGGAACGCGATCACTACTCAATTAAGGGATTAGCTACAATCTTTCATTTGAATTTTTAAGTGGTTTCTTTTGCCAAATGGCCTTTGGTTTCAAAGGCATATCCAGCTTGGAACTACAAGCATCTGTGTGTCTTTCCAGGGAAGAAAACCCAAAGCCCCAACATCATTCGAAGCCACGTCATTCAAGCCAATTCTCAACAAAGGATTGCCCAAATTTCTCTTTACCTGATGACGGGCGCCCCCATGTGGCAGTGATGTTTACAATCTTCAGTTCACCTGAAATAAAGTTCTCCGGGAATTTACTTCGTGGGATTCTCACCACTGCAAATTTGGTGCATACAATGGAACTCAACATGTCGCTAAGCCACAATTTTAGATTTGCCTCATTCAAATTTATGTGCAATAAGACCTCCCTGTGTCAGCTGGGGTCCAGTCAGGCTGATGCCGCTTTTGAAAATCTTTAAGTTTGTCAACTCCAGGCGTCGCTTGTGCTGTGGATGAAAGGAGGCCATCGAGCTGGCTGTGATTTGTGATTATTTGTTTTATATTAAGGATCAGCAAAAAGCAATAAAAAGAGTCATTAGAGGATTCCATTTTCCATTTCGCTACACTTGCCTGCTCACCTTCAAAGTCGAACCAGTAATAATGAGGGAGACAATACAAGTTCAACCAAAAGTTCAAGTCTTGCCATTGATATCTGACATTGCCTTTCTGCTTCTGATCGATAAAACCATGGATCTCATCGTGCTGCCACTTTGCACCCTGCATTGTTTCTACTGGCGACAATATGATGTGAACTCCCTTACCAGCTACCAGCACCTCTACAGCCTCTTCAGATCCCTCCCTGGCAGGAAACTCTACTCAAATGGTCCCCACCTGCTGATGAGCCCTTGTGCTGCTTTCATCCTCCCAGCTGCAAGCTCTCCTGGCTCCTAGCAAGTCTCAGATTAGATGACACTTCTTCCAGGAAGCCCTCCGGGCCTTCCTCATGGGAGTCAGATGCACCAACAGGTGGCATCTTCCCGAAGTGGAAATCAAGTTCCACATGGTGGGTTGAGCAGCCCTGTCAGTGTCTCTGTTGCATGTATGTTCAACCCCATTTGGAGGCAGTAACATCAGCAATTCAGTGACAATGGTCAGACACCATACTGGGAGCTGGGGATACAACTGGGACTACGGGCAATCATATTAATCCTGTGCTCAGAGCCCCCAGTGGCTCGCCACCACACTCAGAGCAAAAGCCAAGATCCTTCCAATGGCCCAGCAAGGCCCCATCTCCTCTCCGCTCCTCACCCACCTGAACCACAAGCCATCTGTGTCTCCTCACCATTAAGTAATCCAGGGCCTTTGAAACTGCGATTTCCTTTGTCTGGAATGTTTCTGTCTAAATCACCACATGGTTCACTATCTCACCTCCTTCCAGTCTTTGTCCAAATGTCATTTTTCCGGTGAGGATTTTTCTGAACATCATATTTGAAATTGCACCCCCACCCCACCCCAACCCCGAGCTCCTGGTTTTTTCTTACCAGTTTATTTTTTGCATAGTTCTACCATGAGCTCTGCCATCCTATGTACTTATTTATTGCTACATAAGGCCAAAGGTGTTTCTCTTTTCACGTGATGGACCCTCAAATAATGAGTGAGTGAATGAATGAATGAACAAATGAATGGAGCCTGCCTCATGGAGCTCAGTCTTGCAAGAGGCAGTTGGCCCCTGGCCGACTTCACACAAAAGGACATCTCGTTTTGTGATGGTGTAACAATAATCGTACATCCAAGAGAGGGGCCCACTGTGCCGGAGACACCCAAGGCTCTACAGGCAGCCACACCCAGGACCCGAGCCCCACGCGGCCCAGCCCTACCTCCATCCAGACTCACGGTGCCAAGCTGAGCCTCAGTTTACCTATTTAGAAAATGACATTAAATCATGCTGATCATAAAAGCACATTGTGAGTGGAAACCTCAATATTGCTCTGGTTTTTATATTCCGGCATTCCCAAATGCCTTATGGTGCTTTTTTTTCCCCCCATTTTTAAAATAGAAGTGTCCTATATACACACACACACACACACACACACACACACACACACACAAAAGTACCCAAACTATACTATAGACATCAATGAATTTTCACAAAATGAACCAGCACCCAGATCTAGAAGTGAAGCATTTCCAACATCTCCGAAAGCCCCCTGTACCTACCTCTCTGCGGTCACCCCAGCACCACCACACCTCCCCCCCCCCCCCGACTTCTCACAGCATAGGTGACTTTTGCCTGTTTTTGTCCTTTACATAAGTGGAATCCTACAGAGTATTCTCCTTATGGCCTGGCACCTTCTATGAGGTTCATCCTTGCTACTCTGTGTAATGGCAGATCGTTCATTCATTCTCACTGCGGTGTAGTATTCTACTGGAAGGAAATCCCACAATGCCCTTGTCTGTTCTGTTCTTGGTAGGCATTTATTTGCACCTACACTGTTTTAAGGGACTGACACATCAGTATTATTGTTCTGGTATACCAGCATTTCTAAATTAAAAAAAAAAAATCTGACGTCAGAATTATTTATATCATGTGGCACAAAAGGGATATTTGTTGCATTAAACTCGTATCTGAACAGAAGTGCAAGAAGTCTCGTGATCACTGTCATCAAGTTGTCTTAATCCCCCTTTGGGGGTGACTGGGTGAGTTTGAGCATTCACCTGGTTAGTTTGCTTTGGGTCCCAAGATCCACACTAAGGTCTTGATGGAGTCAGAGCGGGAGGGGGAGTGGAAGGAAGCAAAGTGGACGGACACCACCAGCAGGAAGAGGGTGCGGTGGACAAGAGGAAGAAAGAGGGAAGGAGATGACAGGCTCCACGCATCTGCCCTACCTGCAGCCCGAGATACCCTTCCCCCAGGACTCGATTTCCTTTCCTGTAAGGACTCAGCCCTCCCTTCCAGGATAATGGATTCGAACCTGGACCTTTCTGCCCTACACCTTTCCTGCGAGCCAGAAGGCACAGGCCCGTCCGTCCTGCCCCTGGCTCACTCTCAGAAGCCAACATCGGAGGGCAACGTGGAGAAGACAATAGCGACCAGAGTTTCTTTTTTTAAAAGAAAGAATTAAACTGGGTTTTGGGCATTACTGGAAAGAAATACCAAAATAGATGTGGTGTCATTCTGCTTTACTGTTAGAATCACCAGTAAGTGCAAAGACTAAACTATGTCATGAACATAAAGGCTAGCTCATGGAATGTTGAACTATAAAAATGTTAAATATTTCAGTAAATTCATATGAATAGTCTCAGATTTCCTGCAGCATTGGAAATAGCAAAAATACTCTATCTTTGAAAATTGGTCCCAAATAGATGATTATCAAAACTGACTGGGAAAAGAGGTTTGTTTACAACAGCGCCGCCTTGTGGCGCACTTTATTTAATCCTCCTCAGTGTTAAAACGTCTCTGGGACTTCGTTTCCTCTTCTGTAAAATAAATCTGCCACCTTACGATAATGCCCTATGCTGTCTCTGGCACATAGTAAATGCTCGATGCTTAAGTCGGGGGCGGGGGAAGAGCAGTTTTCAAAAGGCTATAGAATAATCTCCTCTCTGGTCATCACAACACATAAATAAATAGTAACATGGGCAGAGAGAAAACAGAAGACACAGATTCTGAACTAGTAAAGGTAATTATCTTTAGGAGTGAAATTTCACCATCCACACTGCAGACTTACATGAGGCTTGCTTTTTTATAAAGACATATATGTTAGGTTGGTGCAAAGTAATTGCGGTTTTTGCAATTATTTTTAACCTTTTAAATCACAATACTTTTATATATATTATGCTTGTAAGTTTTAAATTCGGGGGGGTTGTACGGGGGTAAAATACACATAACATAAAATTTACCATTGTAACCATTTTCAAGCGTCCACAGATGGCATTCGGCATTCATTGCTGTGCCACCATCACCACCAGCCATCTCCAGCACCTTTTCCGTCCTGCCAAACTGACACTGTCCCCACGAAACACTAACTCCCCCCCTCTGACTCCTGGCAACCTGCATTCTGCTCTCTGTCTCTATGGACTGGACTGGTCTAGGTACCTCATTTAAGTGGAATCATACAATATTGGTCCTTTTGTGGGTTTTTTAATGGAGCAAATAGGAGTCAAATAACTCTGTCCCCCGGGAAGTCCTCCGTCCTCATACTATTACCAAGTTCTATGTGTGTGTTCCAGGGACCGCTGAAGGTCCCAAGACCCCTCCCGGGGGCCACTGGGTGAAAACAATCTAATCTTATGAAGTTAGTTGACTGTCACACTCTCATTCTCTCGTGAGTGGAGTTTTCCAGAGGCCACACGATGTGTGATGTCACAAAAGACTGAGGCAGGACAGAGACCATCCGCTTTTATTACGACACTAGTGACAATTACAAAAAGGGGAAACAGTACCACTCTTCTCATCAAAAGATTTTGCTTTGAAAATTTTATTTACCATGAAACGTCATTTATATTAGTAAGCAGTGGGTGTATGGTTGTTCCTCGTGAATTAATGTTTTAATTCTGTTTTAAATTCTAATATGGTAGATGTCAATAGGCAAAATCCACATGAACAAAGTGGATAATTTTTAAGAGTGTAAAGGGATTCTGAAGCCAAAAGTTTTAAGAATGGCCATATTATGTTAACCTTTCCTATGATGAATGGTGCTTGGATTGGCATGAACCAGGGAAAGCTTTTTCTATATATATAGGTGACTTGAGAAGGTCTACTCTTCTCGGATGTGAGTAACACCCATTTCTAGGCACTACAGGCAGACCCCGGAGATATTGTGGGTTCCACACCACAATAAAGTGTCACAATAAAGTAAGTCACACAAATATTTGGGTTTCCCAGTGCACAGAAAAGTTACGTTTACACTATACTGTAGTCTGTGAGGTGTGCAATAGAATGTCCAAAAAAACTGTACTACCTTAATTTAAAAATACTTGATCGCTAAAAAATGCTAACCATCATCTGTGCCTGTTGGAAAAACGTCACCAATTGACTTATCGACGCAGGGTTGCCACCATCTTTCCATTTGTAAAAAAAAAACCAAAAAAAACAACCACGTAGTAGTGGTGAAGTGCAATAAAATGAGGTGGACCTGTCTCTCATCTTCTATAATCTGATTATCAAACTCTACCCTCCAGCCATCTCCACCTCTCACCCCCACCCACACACACCCAGAAAAAAATACCAACCATTCAAATACTCCAGAGCAAAACTGTCTTACTGGCTACCTTTGATTCTTCTGAAATACCTGCCACACCCACGCATTGTCCCTTCTGTAAAACTCCTTTCATTTGGTATAGTGATGTGTAAGGAATAACAAACTAACACGCGCTGAGTGTGCATTCCATTCACTGCTATGGATAGATGGAAATGCTTCCATGGATTAATTTAGTAAATAATCTCAAAGGAATGCAGTTATTCTGAGATCATTCTAGACCACTTGTCATTATAAACCACGTATATTCATCCATCCATCCTAACAACAAATGGTAAGAGTGCCAAGCCCTGCACTAAGCCCAGGAGATAACATAGATAAAATAAATTTCTGCCCTCAGGGGGCTCACCTTCAAGAGACTGACAAATAAATGCACACTATAATGGCAGGTAGTGCTGAGTGCTAGGAAGAAAATTAATGCCAAAAGCAGAGATACTGAGGGCTGGAAAGGCTTTGGAGGAAGGTGACATGAGACCCCAAATGCGCATTATCTGAGTGTTACAAGCTTTGAAACAGCCAAGGGACCACTGCTGAAAGAGAAAGGTGCCTAGAAGTTTCCAGAAGGAAAACCAAGTCCCCTGCAGCTGCCATAATAAAGAGGGATAGAGGAAGCCTTTAGGTCTCTGCTTAGAACTGGGCCTGACCACCCAGCCTGTGACTCTCCCCATTATTGTCTCCTGTGGGTTTCCTCCTCCTGTTGCAACGTGTCAGCTGGGTCTGGGGGCCAGTTCTCAGCCCATCTTCAGCAGCCCACAGAGAACGTAAGCTCCATGAGGACAGGAACTGGAACTAGGGCTCATGAGAGGCAGCACCTGGCACCTGGCACCTAGCACTAAGCACTCAGCACTGAGTTCAATAACTATGTGCTGAATAAAGAAAATCAGGCAGCAGTCACCTACTTTCACCTCTCCAAATGAGATTTTTTTCCCTTTGAGTCATTTGATTTTCAGAAAAAAAGTGTCCTTTCATTCTTAAGAAAATGAAACAGCCCTAAAATCTGCCTGCAGTAGGTATTGTATGCTCCTTTTATAGAAGGGGACATGAATTACCTGCATGTATACCTATCCTTTCAAAAAGAAACAATGGAAGGATATAAATCAAAAACTAATTCTTAAAAATGGTACTTTATACGAGGGAACAGGGTGAAAGGGATGAAAAGCTAAAGGGCTCTGAATATACCTGGCTTTATAGTTTTGACTGTGAAAGTATGTCTTACATAACAAAATTATATTAAAAAGGAAAAAAAAAACCCAGCAGTGTCTAAAGATGGAAAGCACTGGATCTAACAGTATATGAAGTGGTCGCCATACCACCCAGATAAGTAACTGCAGACTCCCCCATAATACATGACTGTGTTCCAGAGGCCAGTAAACACAGCCAGACTTGATAACGCTGGCCTCACCCCCAAAGTTCCTGATTCAGCAAGTCTGGGGTGAACCTGATAACGTGCATTTCTAACCATTGCCCAGTGGTGATGGCTTCGCTACTCTGGGACCACAAGTTAAGAACCACTGCTGTAAACAAATAAAACTACATACAAAAAATTTTTGTTTGAAAGCTTCGCTTAGTAATCATGTTGTAAATAATATTGACATGATTTGTTACATACAGTAGGACAAAGCAGGTAAGTTACTATGTGAATATCATCAGGAACCCAGGTTTTCAGAAATATGAAATATCAAAGAAGTAAAAACATTTTAAATCTGAATTCGAAACAGTCTAATTCATCCAGGTATTTTATATATATTTTGTATATGTAAATGTATTTCCTTGTTCCCTTCATCAAAAAGGCCCAGCTGAAGGAACCCAGTTGTAACCATCACCTCTTACCCACAAATCACCATATCCCATAACAGGAACCCAGGATCCTTGGAGAGAGACCGTGTTTCCCCAAAAGTAAGACCCAGCCGGACAATCAGCTCTAATGTTATCTTTTGGAGCAATAATTAAGATCCGGTCTTATTTTACTATAAGACCGGGTCTTATATAATAAAATGTAATATATATAATAATCTATAATAAATATATAATAAACATAACAAATATAATACCGGGTCTTATATTAATTTTTGCTCCAAAAGACACATTAGAGCTGATTGTCCAGCTGGGTCTTTTCAGGGAAATACAAGCAAATGCTCCAGGTCTGGGTCAAGAAATGCTCGACATGAGCTGAGAAAATGTCGTCACGGCAAAAAGCCCAGAAGCCTTCAGAATGTCATTTCAGAGTTAGCTTAGAGCCCCCATTGGTCAGACAGGAAACTGATGCCCGCAATTGCTCAGAGCACATCGCATGTACCATGAGTTCATACCAAAGAATGGAAACGTTCGTTCACCAGTCGTGTCTGGAAGATGCTGGGCACCAACTCATTACTCCCAAAGCTGGTTCATCGAGGAAAATCAAGGTTTATCCCTTTTTGTTTAAGCTGTACTTCAGGATAACTAAATAATAGCAAGTGAGGTGTCCTTCATAGAATTCTAACTAGTAAATACAGAAGGAAGAATTAAAAAAAAAAAAAAAAAAAGATGGGGGTGGGGGGGATCGAATGTATGGTGGTGGCGGGAGGGCTGACTCTGGGTGGTGAGCACACAGTGGGATTTATGGATGGTGTGATACAGAGTTGTGCGCCTGAAATCTGTGTAATTTTACTAACAATTGTCACCCCAATAAATTTAATAAAAAAAAAAAAAAATCACCTTCGTAACATTCCTGTTTAGCACTGGCTGCTAAAATCCAGAAGAGAGAGGTTGATGGGGAACTTGACAGTGGCTGGTTCGTGTGACATCTGAACGCACTAATGAAACCTAACATCATCACAGGTGAGCAAGCCAAACATTGTACGTGCCCAGTGGTGATGCCGTAAGAAGTTCACAGCCACCTCCTCCCGTAACTGAGCTCAAATCTACTTTAAACGTCGAGATGTAATTTACCAGTTTAAGGGACATACAGAGGTTGCAGAAACAGGTTAGATGAAACCACAGATATTCAAGAAACCCAAATAAGACTGTGAGAACTTCTATAGGACAAATGACCCAGTTTCTTCAATAAATAAAATGTCTCAAAGTGTGTGTGGGGGGCAGGGGAGTTAGATTAAAACAGGCTTAAGAAACCTTAAGAAATCTGAACATAAGGGGATCTTGTTTGGGTCCTGATTGCAACTTACCAACTGTAAGAAGACATTTTTGAGACAACTGGGAAATGTCGACATGGAGGCTGGTTATGAGAAGTCACTGTGCATTTAGCTAGGTGTGATCGCAAAAAGCCCTTACCGGCCAGAGGTACACACTCAAGTATTTCAGGGATGAAATTAAACCATGTCTGAGATTTGCTTTAAAAATACTCGGGGGAGTCGCAAAAGGACGCAAAATGCTGCTGACGAGACTAAGGGTGGTCATTATACTCATCTCTCTACTGTCCTGTATGTTTAAAATTACATTTATGAAAAGTTAAAACAAAATCAGAAACCAAGAACACAATAAAGAGCCAAACCCAAGAATGCAAAACACCAAATCTATATTTACATCCACATATAATAACATAACTTTAAGCTGAAATATATCATAAATAAAACAAGTAATGTCTACTGTTTGACAACATAAGTATCAACAATTAAAATAAATCAAACTGGAATGAAATAAATACATAAACAAAAAATCCAACAGATTGTACCTCTATTATATGTACTGTTGTTCTCAAAGAAAAAAAAAAAACATACAAAACCAGTAGTATCCCAATAGTTAATACTGATGGACAAAAAAAAAACAAAAAACAAAAAATGTCTTTTAGAGTACAAGGGCTGTGGAAAAAAACTGGTATTTTTATGCATTCAGAAATGTGGTAAGAAAGTAAAACTATGAAAGCCCCCTCCCCCCCAAATTTCAGCATAACATGAACTGACTTGTTTTCAAATAGATTTGGTGATTTTTTTTTTTGATTTTTTTTTTTTTTTTTTAAATACAGGTTTAAATCTCAGTCCTCTATTATCACATATCCCCTTTTAAGATTTACATTTATAGTCAGGAGCAAGCTTTCTGTAACACTCATTGCATTAGGCAACGATCAAGTCAATCATCTTGCGAATGTGTTAATCTTCAAAAATACGCTATAAAAGTGCAAAACTATGAAAACAAAAATCTAGGTTATGTACATATGGCTCAGCTTGTGAACAGGAAAACAGGTTAATAGTGTACACTTTCCTGATACAAAGCACTTCATTGCAATGCCAGCAGACGGCCCTCAGATTCGCTCTCCCTGCCAGGCGGGAGTTAAGACTGTCTATCAAGTACGCTTCATGTTGCATAATGAAAACAGAACAACAGGAAAAAAATATTCGGATTCTTTTAGGACTTCACCCTTGCTCTAATGGAGAAGGGCAAGACAAGAAAAATTAACAGTGCAAATTTATTTTTGCAAGTTTTCTTAGTAAAATATTTTGTGGTTACTAAACGCAGGGACTGTTGAAGACACTCAGCGATTACAGCAAATTGAAGGAACAAAAGTTTAAAACACCCACTAAACCCACTGGGGGCTCTCCTCTCTTTAAAACCCAAATTGCATATGTACTGAGAAAATGCTTCAAAACAGCCCCAAATGAGAAGACAACTGAGGTCTAGACACAGATTACCTCTTCCCCTATTCCCAGAAGGCTCAGCCAGCAGTTCCTTACTCAGAACCAATGTGTCTGCAAGTCACTTGAACATGTCCACGGTTAACTCAAATGCAGACACACCAAGACTCCAAATACAACCTAAAAATTGACCCCAAAACTTGCATTTTCCTTTAAAATTGCTTCCAACATATGCAACTCACATGTATCATTGAGAGTTTATTTTTTTTAATCTACTCATTTAGGCAAATGCCCAAACATTGAATTTTCCAACAAAAATGATTAATTTGATAGGAAACTAACTTAAGTAACTCCACATACAATTTGGTATGTTTACTGGCTAGCTGGCTGCTCTACTGAGGAAATGCTTCCCTGCAGACACATGCACTTAAAAATCCCATGAACGACCCCCCTCCCGCAGCACAGGATGATGGCTCTGGACCCTTCCTCAGCTGACATGCTGAGATTTCCAACAAAAGGGGCACCTAATTCCGAATGGCTGACCCCAATATATGCAGCAAGTACAGAGGGTTACTACTTCCATTACGATTTTAAGACAAGAGACTGTGGACGATTTAACATGATACAAATCATTGCAAATTTTTTTTAAAAAAACATACGTTTTAAATGAGAGCACAAAAAAGCAGAAACAGCTCAAAGTGATGAGCTACATTAGAGAAAAAGAGTACACATGGTATTTCAACGAGCAGGTTTACAACTTATATATTTACAGATTTTTACCTGAGGTGCAAGCAGTATATACTTTCTCCCCACCCCACCCCCCAACCCAAATGATTTCTTTTCAGCAGCGCTCAAGTATGCAAAAGACTCCATTTCTTATTTGGTCAATTCTAAAAAAAAATATTATTCAGGGACAAAATAGAGATTTGCAGTCTCTATTTGTGTATAACCCAACTGTTCCAACTCTAGTTTTTTATTGCTATTTGGTACAAAAGTTACCAGAACAACTTTACAAAACTGTAGTGTTCCTTGTATGTTGTATACACAGTACAATCACAGCTTATTTCAGTAGCTTTCACCGTTTGCTTTCTCAAAGGATGAACTTAACAATGTCATGGAGAGTACACACATCCATCAAGACCTACGGAGGAAAAGGGTTTAAAAAATGATTAAGATGTAGTGATGTAGTTTAATTTTAAGAAGTATAATAAATAAAACTAAAGAAATTTAGAAAGGGTTATATGTAAGCTTGCATTCTGCAATGAAAGTATCAGGAGACTAAGTAAATAGATAATGTTGCAACTACCTGGATGGTAATAACCACGATTTAACAAAGATGATTTAACCAAGAATCAGAAAGGATATCAGTTACACTAAGTCTGGCAAAGCCACCGCCACCTACAAGCAACTCCCGAAAGTCTGTACCTTCTGAAGGGATAGGTACGGCACGGCATGGACCAGGAGAAGTTAACAAATGACGTAGAACAACCTCCCTCCACGAGGAGGGAGCACGAAACGTTTATAACATTCTGTGTTTGGCCAACATCTATCAAGGTCTCAGCAGCATTCCCGGCAATGGGCTGAGCATTGAATAAAGGAACCTCCTCCAAGCTCAGCTAGTGGTGGGAGCGGGACACACAGGGGAGACAGGCGGAAATGGGGATGAACAGCACGTGCGCAGGGAACACAAAGGGGGGCCCCTAGCTTGCGGCAAACATCTGCAGAAAAGATACACGAGCTGGTCGTGAAGTATCAGAAAGGGTGTTTGACAGAGGGTGCAGAGGGGTGTTCCGGGCAGAGGGACATGCAGGCAGGGAAGCCCCCGGGTTGCAGAAAGAGGCCAGGGCTGGACAAACAGGACAGAGAGCATCTGCTATTACTGACTGGTTATAACGTACAGTACAACGATCTGATACGAACGTCTGCTCCTGAGTAACGTACTGCTACGGGAGTCCTACGGGAACTCTTACAGGCACATCACACCCTCTGCCCAAACCTGGGATGAGCTAAACTAACCTGCGTATAGCTCTGAGAACCGAGATTCTTTCGGGGTTACTCTCCAGTTAGATCCATGCGCCGCGTGACGCAAAAGGTCAAAACAAACCCAGTACTTGCCACTGTCCTAATCCCCTTCCCCGACAGACAAGGCTTGACAAAGGCTTTGAACAAGCTCTCAATGGATGACTGGGGCACAGGCTTGGGACCTGCAGACTTTGGACAAAAACCAAGCAGAGCGGGGCGTTGGGCAGGTGACGTAACCCAAGTCTCGGCCTCCTAATCTGTGAAGTGTGTACTGGGCATCCCCACCTGGGGTCAGAAAACCTTTTCTGCAAAAGGGCCAAACAGTAAGTATGCTCAGCTTCACAGGCCACGGGGTCCCTATCAGAACTACCCAACTCTGCAGTGGTAGCACAGAAGCAGCCATATTCAAAGGGGAACGAACGGACATGGCCAGGTGCCAATAAAACTTGACTGACAAAAACAAGCAGAAAACAAACAGTTTGCTAATGCCGCACCTATCCCTACCCCCTGGAAGAAGGACTAAATGAGGCCATGTTCATAAACAATTCTACGCCTGGCACAAAATAAATGGTTGGTGACTTCCAGCTGCTATTTTACTGTTTCTATCCTGAGCACTCTGAGTTTTAAAACACCTTAAAAAAAAAATCAAAATGAAAATTAAAAGCAATTCTACTTGATATTATACTGGATAAACTAAATGGTTTAGTTTCAACTAAATAAAATCAATACATTATATATGCTCACCTGTCTTCCCCAAAATAGGAAATCAAGTTTTTTTGTCATTTGGTCGATAATGTGCATGCCCAATAAAATTCTCATAGTTTCTCTTTTGTAGCATGTTGCTAGATAAGTGTTGATACGACACAGGCCTTTTTCCTGATTGAAAACAAAAGTGCAAAAGGGCATTTAGAATTAAGTTCAAGCAATTAGGTAAGCTGTGAGTAGGTTGTTAGAGGTCAATTTTCAAAATTCCTAACTTTGATAATGTAGTCAGAATATACTAGTCACACACATGTTGTCAAGTTATAGCTGCCATGTTTTTAAGTACCACGAAGACATCCAAATTATCTAAGTACTAGGTTGTCATTAGAAAGAATTAAAAAGCCAAAAGAAAATGGCAGCAGAACATATTTTAATCCGATATCCATCATGAACCAAAGCTGTGTGGGTGGAAGAGGAAGAGAAAAAACACCCATTTAAAAAAGGACTTTACTTGCTCACGGCCTTTTCTCATCAAGTAAAGACAAAGTTTAGACTCATGTCCATTTGAAATGCTGAGGGGAGAAAATGGACACTTTTAATCAAAAGGCAGCAAAAATTAGTATTTCATTCCAGTGTTTGTAAGTCACTGGAGTGCTGAAAGCAATTTTTTTAAAATTTGCCATCCGTACTGGATCAACTGGCCTCAAGCTCTCCTTGATGGAGTACTGTCATCAAACAGAATCCTTAATCTGAAATAAATACAAACTGAGAGGTTTCAAATGGCTTCTTCTCTTTGGAGCAGCACAAACCAGCGGAGGTGGGGTCCCACCAAGGAAGGCGTGGTGGTTTAATCAGGTTTGCGGGGGGCCAGGTGTGCAGGCCACTCTGAGCTACCCTTTTACGCACAGATACGTGCCAGCCACCTCTGGGAAGGGCTGCCGTGAGGAAGCAGGGGCTTCAAAAACATTTCCAAAGAGAGAGAACTCCAGGGTAATCTACAAGTGTAACTATTTACAAATACGGGGAAGTAATGTCACTTTTAAAATTCACTTAGTACTTCCCACGGGCTAAACAGGCAGTGTAATTCTAGAGGTCCGAGCGTCAAAACTGCTCAAAAGATTGTTTCACCAGCAGTTCTTATCCGTCCTACGCTGTCAGGTCAAGGGTCCTGTGTACCCCCAGCCCTCGCACCCCCCTGGGGGGGTGGGGCATGTGACAGGGCTGCACGCCATGCAAAGCTCTGGAAGATGCGTTTTCTGCTGTGAAGGAGTTCACAGCCCAGTAGGGGTGGCAAGACGTGGACAGAAGTTCCCCTATGCGCCGTAGGGTGGGCACACCATTAAGTGTGCAAAGGCCGCTTGATGGCGGGAGGTGAGCGGGGCCTAAATGACACCCAGGGCCAGACCAGTAGCTTCTCCACCTAATTATCTTTTTTATTATCACCCCACCCACACAAGGGAGAAAAAGGAGCAAGAAGGTAAACACTCCGGATTAAGACTTTGTCCTGTAAGGTTGGGCTTTGGGGGCCATAAACCGTTGCCAAATCTGAGACCATCTCGCCGCCCACCCCCGCCTGAACGGTCTGTGCCCTGCGGCACCCCGAGTGCCCCGAGTGCCCCGACTGCAGAGGGAGCTCAGGCGTCAGCGGGCTCGGCCCCCGGGGAGCGCGTACCTTCCAGCGCCGCGCCCGCAGCAGCGCCGCCCGCAGGCCCGCACGCGTAGAGCTGCCCGGCCCCGCCGTAGGGCTTGTGCACAGTCAGCACGTTGGCAGAATCGATCTCACCGGAAGCCAGGAAGCGGGGCTTGGGGGGCAGCACGGCCGGCGGCGGGCACGCGTACTCCTGCGGCAGCAGCGACGTGATCCCTCGGACCACGTGGTACTTGGGCAGGTCGAAGCTTCTTCTGTAGTTGGGCCCGGGCGGCTCAGCGTCCAGGGCCAGCGGCCCGGGTTTCGGCCTTTTGGGAAGCGGCTCTCCGAAGTCCGGGCCGGCGCTGCCCGCACCCCGGCTACAGAAATAGTCTCGTCCCGGGGGCGCCCACGGGCCGTCGTGCTTGGCCGGGAAGTCGGCAGCGCCGTTGATGGAGCTGCTGCCCGCAGTGGGCGCCGGGGCTCTGAGCTTGGCCTCCGGCCTCTTTGTTTTCTCCGGGGCAGGACAAGCACCGCTTTTAGGAAACATCTCCGGCGGCGGCTGCCTGGCGGCCGGGGCCCCCTGCGCCCCAGTGCTCTGCTGTGGCCTGTGCGACTTCAGGTTACTGGGGGCTAAAGTGCTCGAGTCAGTCCCCGAAGTCAGAGAGGCTTTGCCTGGCCCTGGGGGCCCCGGCTTCCCCTTGTCCGACTGCAGGCACTTGGACGGGGCTGCGAAGGCCGGCTTGGACTTGGGCTTGGGCACACCGGGTAAGGGAGGCACGTCTTTTCCCAGTAAAGCTGGCGGGCATCCAGTCCGTCGACTTCTCAGCCAAGACTTGCTTCTACAGTTCTTGTGAATGTCAGGGTTGTACTTATGCTCCAGTCTCTGGTGCATCATTAAAACTTCTGGATAAAACGTCTTGAAGGTACAAAATGGACAGGTGATACTTGGGATTAAACTTTTACTCAAAGAAATTGCTGGGCAACTATGAAGCGCCCCAACGGATAAATTTAAAGGTTTTTCTTGACAGTCCACGCTGGGCTTGAATTTGCAGTCCACTGCCACCTCCCTCTTCTCCTTGTGGCCGACTTCAGCATTAGGGGCGGTGGTACTGCCACCCGGGTGAGCAATGACATCCACTTCTGTCCTACAGATGAGGTTATTGGCCTGAGGTTCAACTGCCGCTCTCTTCTTCAATGTGTCCAAATAGGCAGGGGCAGGATTCCTGCTCATTCTATCAGCACTGTCTTCAGTTGCATTTTTATTGAACTCCTGAGTATCTTTGTGTACGTGTGAAAGGACAGCGCTGCCCAGAACATTCTGGAAAGCAGGGGCCACCCCCTTAAGTTGCTTTGCAGGTGGGCTGCCTTTAACATCTTTGGCACCATCAAAAAATCTTTTCAAATTTTTGGTTTGCGCACTGTCGGCGGTTAGTAGTACATCTTCCGTCTCCAGGTTTTTCCCATCGCTCTTCACTTCGGCGGCAACGTCAACCTGCTTGTCTTTGTGATGTCTTTCCAAGTGATACCGCAGAGAAGTCTTCTGGGCTGCAGCATAGTCACAGAATTCACATTTGTACGGTTTTTCACCTAAAACAAGAAATACTGCTATATTACAGAAGTTGATGAGAGGCATCAAAATAGATCTTTGGAAACCAGAAGAATCTAATACAGAATATAGGGTTCTTTCCTTTTCCCTTCTGTATCTACTAATCTTCATATCCGGGATTCCTCATGAAGTGTTTGCTTTATCACGCTTACTATACTGAATCTCTTAATATGTGAATACATGTCTTTAATTAAAACAACAAAATAACACTTGCAACTTCTTTAAACTTCATAAAAGCCCTATGGAAGTAAATATTTGTTATCCCACTTTTACAGCTAAGAAAACGGGGGCTCAGAAAGGTTAAATAACTTGCCCACAGTTGCACAGCTAGTGACTGGAAGAGATGATGCATGCAGCCTCCTAAACCACTGTTACAGCTGCTTCTGCAATCTAAAGAAAAGGGTACTAAATATATTCACATTTCCTTCTAAACTATAAAAATACAAAGAAGCTATGGCATTAAAAGACATTTAAAAGGTTTGAAAATGAGTCAGGCTACCGTAGTCAGAAACTAAACAAGAAATTAACTTCAAAACAAGAATAGCAGTTCAGATTACAATGACACTAAAAGAATTAAAATGACAGCTGCAATCTGCACACTCCACATTTATTCTTAAGCTACTCTGGGTGTCTAGCAAAATATTTGGGGGGGAAAAATCAGACACAGAGCTATGTCCTAATTATTTTCACTAATACATTCTTTTGAAAAAAAATCTAGAAGCTCCTTACCTGTATGCGTTCTGAGATGAATATTGAGGTAATAATTTGAACGGAAAAACTTTCCACAATAACTACATTCTCTTGAGGATGTAAGATGTTTTATTTTGCCTCCATCATCACTTTTATCTTAAAGCAGAAACAAAAAATATGTAAGAAGACAGCGCAAGTACATGAGTAAGGGCGGTGACATAAATGTTCTTGATAGAAACATTTTTGGAAAGCATTTTTATTAGTGTTGGGTAAACCAAAAAGGCTAAACACACACCAAATGTTTTGAGCTTGTCTGAAGTTTTGAAGTCGTATAAGACGCATGTGGTTTTTTGTTTTTTGGATTTCTGTCTGAGTCTAGCACAGTTCACTGTCAACGATTCGGTTTTCCATTTGCCTTAATCACAGGTAAGATTGTTGAATAGACAGATGCAGGGGCAGCTTTCTTTCTCTCGACATGGCTGAACTGGGCAGGAACTGGCCAGCTGGAGCCGCACTGACACACAGGGGGCTGGAACAACCAGCTTCTTCAGGATAAGTCATTTGGAAAACTGAGCCAATAGAAATCACCAATTTTCCCAACCACCAGGGGCAAAAACAAGTTTTCTATGTTAAGATTGGGCCAAGTTACCACTAGAGGGTAGCAAGCACAACTTCATCTGCACAGAAAAGGTATGGAACGGGCAAACACCTAGGAAAGTTGGTCAAAATTTAGCAACCTTTTGGAAAGCAGACTGTATCATCCACAAGCACTCACATGGCCACGATACAGCTGACAAACCAAAGTCTGTCCTCAAAGGACAACGCGTTTAACTTTCAACTTCACTCTAGGCAGGAGGATCAGGACAGTGTGTTACGTGCAAAGGGGAAAGTGTCCACTGGGGACACTAATTAAAAGATGGCTGTACTTCACGCCAACACCAGCCCTCCAAAGGTAATTAGATGGGAGGCAGTTAAAATACCCATGCCCCCAAAACAGCGTGTTTAAGTTTTACATCAACGAAATGTCCTCTTATTGTAGCTCATAGTACAGACATTACAATATGACAACTTATGAAGTTGGGCTGTCTCTTCACTGGTAGTTTTGTCTTGAAAAACTGTTATTTCCAACGGAAAGGCCTCTCTCCTGCTCCTTCCACATTTTACATTCCAGGTTATTTATAGCTTACTGATTTAAAAAAGCAGCCTACAAGCAAACCTCGGTGAGCCTCCAGATACAGTAAAGACAGAACTGTACAATCTCTGTCACCCCTAAACTCCCCTGAGGAAACCGTATTCACCTCTAAACACTCTAAAACAACAGGGACAATCCTCGATCTGAAAAGGCGTCATGAAGACTTTAAAAAATAAATCATCGCATGAACAACTATTAAAGCCATTTATAAAAGTTGAAAATTATTTTTAAATAATCTACTTTGCTTTTTAATCTTCTTAAAAATTAAAAGTAAACCTTAAAAAAAGCCAGTATGATGGTAAATTACAGTAAGATATTATAAATGGAGACTAGACCACATCAGAATACAAATCTAGGAAAATCAATTCCCTAAGTACAGGATGCCCGGCTTGCTTTCTTACAATCACACCCAACGAGCTGGGTTTGCAGCTGGGGTTGAACCTTATTGCAATTTCCTACTTCCAACTGTGTGTTCACAACTTAGGGTACGTTGCATCACATCCAAAACGTGATGAAATGCCTTTGCTTTAACAGAAAGGACATGAAATGTCCACATCTACCTGCTTCCTGTCCTTTAAGCATCACCTTTGTTTGGTTTTACAGTGCTGTTCTTTAAAGGACTGTAAACGCTTTATAAATAAGGCTGTTGAAATTCCTTGGAGGGCTGAAAACAAGGGTCAATGAGCCAATTTTGCAAACAGGGAAATCAGGACAAAGAAAGGTGAAGCAACACATAATCGGTCCCAAAACAATGCAGTGGTAGAACCAGACTAAGCCCAAGCCTTGGTACTCCCAGCTATTACAGGTAATCCAGCCGCCTGACGACTGAGTCCAAGTTTTCCACCCGATTCTTCTGCCCGCCTACACCACCTACTGGCAGAGCATGACTGGACATTTGATTTCTTTCAGGGCACCGGGCATCTCCTGGGCCTAATTATTTCCCCATTACTGCATGCTCCTCAACAGTCCTGAGGGTGACAAAAATCACTTAGAAGACTGGAGGTCTGGGTTTAAAGCTTTTTATGATGTACTAAGCAACTACAAGATGTTTTCTAGATTTCTGAAAACTAGTTCTCTAAGTGCTAGGTTTCCTGTGTTCCAGGAAACTTAACACATCCTGAATGATATGAAAACTGCTCTCACATCCATCACATGATCAAAAAAAGAACCGGGCACGGGCTTAAGAGGAGATGAAGAGTCCCATATATTGTCTGGCCTCTCGACCCTGGCACTACTGACATTTGGGGCCAGATGATACCTTGTGGGGCTGTCCTATGCATGACAAGATGTTTATGGTGGCATCTCTGACCTCCACCCACTGTGTGCCAGCAGCACACACACACCCCCACCCCCAGGCGTGACAACCAAAAATGTCTCTTGACGATGCCAGCTGTCTTGTGGGGGCAAAATCACCCCAGTTAAGCACACTTTAAAGCAGCACAGCTTTCGGTTGATCCACAAGTTACAACAATGTGTGCGTGTCCATTCAACAAAATAAAAAAAATCACTGAATTTTCAGAACAGGAAGTGACCCTGAAAGGACTTTTAACTCAACCCAGAAGGGTTGGGTGACTTACCAAAAGAGCCTGGGCTCAGAGCCAGCCCCCAAACCCCCTAACCTGACAGTGCTCCCCGAGTGTAAAGAGAGGACAGCACGCAGCGCAGCAGCTTACCCAAATGGAACCCTTCGGGAAGCCCATCCTCAGATCCATCTTCAGAACCACCTTCGCGATCGATGGCCCCGTTCTCGTCCATGGTGGTGGTCAGGTCCGGAGACCCTGTCCTCGGCTGCCTGCCATCGACTGACATGGTTGGTGACTCGGCGTCCACCCTCCTGTCCTTCTTGTGGACACGCGAGTGCAGGACCAGCTGATGGTAGGTCCGGAAAGCTTTGCCACACTCAGAGCAGTGCGTGGGCTTCTCCTTGTTACTCGACAGCTTGGGGTCCGCATCCCCGGAAGGCACTTCACCATTGGCATGTCTGGGCTTCTCCTTATCCTGGGAGAGGCCCGGACAACCGCTCTTACTGGTTTTGGACTTTCCAGAACCCTCAGAATGGCTTTTACTCACGTTCCAAATCTCTCCAAGCTCTTCTTTGTCCGAATCGTCGTTGTCGGTGCTTCCTTCCTGCCCCGGTTGCTCCTTCACTTCTCGGCAGACAGCGACCTTGCCCTTGGTGGCCAGCTGCCAGGCCTGGTAGGTGGTGAACGGATCGAGCTGAGGTATCCATCTGGCGGGCTGCCTCCCGCTTTCAGGGGGCACTTTTGGTCTCAAGTTTAAGAACTGCAGGAACTCCTCTCCCGGGGCCGGCATCCCCTCCTGCTCAGAGTCTGTTTGGGTGCTGCTGCTACCGGAAGCTGTTTCTTTGGTGTGCATCTTCCTGTGATCTATTAGACTTTCTTTATTTGGAAATAGGAAGCCACAAACCATGCAGATTTTGTAAGGAGAGGAGATGCTCTCAGCTGCGTGCTCCTGGACCACCTCGTTGATTGTGACCGGGCTCTCGGAGCCCGGCTGCAGCTTGCCCTTGGCCCCAGACTTGCCGTTGTGTGTCCGCATGTGGTTCTTCAGAAACCAGGGCTCCTTGAACCGCCGTCCACACACATTACACCCGTACGTGAAGGAGTCCTTGTGTTTCTTCATGTGGATCTCGACGTCGAAAGCGACTCTGAACGTCTGCCCACACACTTCACAGCTCAATTCTTCACTTTCTTTGCCATTCTTGTCCTTGGGAGGCTCTGTTCTCACTTGGCTTTTATCAAGAGGACTAAGGTACTCTGCTTCCACACGCAAAACTGCGGGCTCACAAAGGATGGGCCGGTGCTGCATTAAGACATGTTTATTAAGGTCTTCTGAGTGTGTGAAGGTCTGACTACAGAACATGCAGTCCAAGGGCGTGTGTCCTTCTATCTGGATTGTACTTTTCTCCTGGGTGGCTCTGAAAGGGACAGCAGTGGTGCCTTTCAGGGACATGGCATCATCTAGCTCCATTTGGGTGCCAAGAGGATTGCCAATAACTTCCGGTCCATCCATATAGACTAAGAGGGATTGAGTTGGCATGTTTCCTGTCACTTTATCTAAAGTCAGAATCCGACTGAGGAATTCCTGGAGTTGGAATAAGGCCACTTATAAGACTTGTTACTCACACCCCAAGCAGCCCTGGGCTTCAAAACTAGAGCAAATCTCTGTTATAAAAGCTCAAAAGAAAGTGTATATTCCTCTAACGTCCTATCTTCAGAAGTCTTAGGAAGCTCAGTGATAGACAGTATCACTGGTCCTTTCCACAAAAAGGCAGACGGACTCCCCAATGCTTTGGTTCAAATATGAGTCAGCACAAAGCATTAGTTCTCTTTGTCTCCACTGAGTGATTCAGTGGAGCAAGTCAATTCCAGCAACCTGGAGACAAGGGACTTCCGAAACCTAGAGAAAAAAAATAGGACCGGTGAGCTCGTTAAAGAGAAGGCTGGCATTTGTGATACACAGTGGTCTTTTCCACTGTGGGAGAGAAGATACCTAACTCAATCGCTTTACTTTTAACTAATACAGTGCCATCCTTTAAACATGCTTGTTAATTACATCATTAGCATTTTATCCAATCAGTGCCTCTATTCAATCCCTAGATTTTCATCCAGTTAAGACACTTGTAACTTAAAAGGTTTAATGGCTTTAAGTCTAAAGCGTGAAGTTCCAGGACAGAAATTGTTAAATGCAGCTGAATAAGTTTAAAATACTACTAAAATGCAGGTGTGTATCCTATCCTTATAAACAGCCTCTACAAGTCTAGAGACTTATTATAAGATGACAATGAAAGAAAGCACTTTAGGTAAAAATTTAAAAGCCAGAGCTTCAAACTGTTTTATATACAAACATGCGGGATACAGAAATGCCTAAAAGCACACTGGAACATTACACACACACAGGTCAACAGTGGCAGCACAGAAACACAGGAACCTTTCCTAAAACCCCCATTCAGGACATACAGAACACCTCAGAATGGGTGCCATCCTGGCCAAGGGGAACCTGGATAAATTTTAGTTCACTGGATATTCCAAACCTCAACCCACTGCCCAAATCCCAGTTTTCTTTGGACAACTCTGCCTTCAACAAGCGTCAGGGTAGGGCTTCCTTGTCCAAACAATAAATAAGGAAACACACACACACACACACACACACAAAGCTACTCTGTAAATGTACACATTTAAAATAACAATCGTCACCATGGATTGGAGCTGCTTTCAAATGGCTTACTCTTTAATCAGAAAATGGATCCTCTCGTTATTTTATCCATCTTTCACATTCTGCACTGGCCAGGTGAAAAATGGATAACTTTATTTAGCTCTGCAGGCTCTGATTTAGAAGCTAATTTTCACTCTTGGAGAAGAAATAACCTCTAAAGCCAATAATACCCTCCATCTTTATGGCAAGCATAGGAATTGTTTTCAAACAGTGCCAACTACTTTAACTGAAGTCAGTTAATTCCACCCAAGAAAACAAAAGACATGCAAACTACTCCCACCACAGGCATCGTTAAAAAAAAAAAACTTTCCTTCTCTCCACTTCCTCAAAGAGAGGGCCTGTAGGCTCAGAAGACCAGGAAACATTTCTTCCCCTTCTTTACACTCATAAAAAAAAATTCTCATATTCCCTGTTATCTTTAGTTTTGAATAAACTAGATTTTTAACATTAAGCTTTTCTAAATAAGACTTCAAATCAAAGATTAGGGTAAAGAAAGTATGTACTGAAAAGTGTTTTATCTTAACTTCTTAGTCTTTTGTTGCAATCACAATGGAGGATAAACACGTGGGCTGACTACCAGCTTGGTGGGATAAAAAGGACACACCAGAGACCTGAGTTCTAGTCCTGACTGAGCCACAACCTGACACTTGTCACCGCCACCTACCTCATCTGCCCCTATTTAATGCAGATGGTTAAATTCTAGGATCACCTCAGAGTTCCAGAATTCTATGCTTCTGCGGGGTAGATCTGTATTTATGGACAGATATCTTCAAAAGAATATTTAATGATGCTAATCAAGGTATTAAACGATGTTTGGATATGTGACTGATCATTTAGGTTTCTATGTAGGCATTTACTCATTCAACAAATATTTGCTGAATGCCAGTGTCCCAAGTAATATTTTAACTAAAGAAATTAACAGCACATATTCTGGAAAAGAAGTTCCCAAACTCTGACAACTGTCTTCACTGGCCAATAGCTAAATGAGAAACAGAGAACAGCGCAGTGAGTTCAGATTAATTTCAATTTAAATAAAGACTGGCCTTTGAGGTCTTTTCTACTTTTCGGTGCCAAAATACCCTTTTTTAAAAAATGAAAGAATGGCAGTGGCAAATAGTAGAGGGTTTTGGGTTTTTTTTCAGATGTCGTAATTTAGCAAAATCAAAGTTAGTCCCCCAGGTCTAACCTCAATGCTACCTTTTTTTTTTTTCCCCAAGAAATTGGACTAGTTTGTGACATTTTTAAGTTTTGGGGAATTCCACTTTTCTATAAATAACCTTTCCCAAAAAGACCCCAACCCTAAACTCGATCTCTGGATTAGAAAGATGACGTGAGTACATCCTGTTATTTCCCACCTGAGGTAACAGCATAGACTGGAAATGCCTATCTTAGGAAGAGGTTTAAGTTTCAATTTTTATCTCTGAAATGTTCAAATATCTGGGTTGAGTACGTTGTCATCAGCTTCTAACACAAGACCTGAGGGACTGACACAGGAGGCACAATAGGGGGGGAAATCTTAGGAGAAAGAAGAGCTTCAGTTTGGGGGGAAGGGGGTGAACAGGGGGAGGCCTGAAGATGGGGGGGAAGCCTACGCCAGGGAGACCGCTCCTGCGATCAAATGAGGAAGACCTTCCTGAGAAAACTGAAGAACGTCTTCCTCCAGGAAAGCTTCTGAGACAGAATCTGAGAGTCACTCACTTTGCCCAACTGTCCCACGCACATCACCTTGGGTCACAGTGATCTGTCCTACTCACCCAGAAGGGATGAAAACCTTGGGCCATCCCTGTAAAGTAAGATCCTAGGGGCAGACCCTATCCACCTTGTTCACCGCTGCCCCCAGGGCCTAGAAGGGGTCCCTGGCACAGGGCTGGGGACAAACACCTGGTGAAGAAATGAACAAACGCTACATAATCAGCACAGGTGGAGAAATCAGTGTGCACATACATCTCTGGCGGGTCACCACCCACCATAACTGATCTGACATTGAAATTAACTGGAATGTTCATCAAAACTTCCACATGGCTATCTATGGCTGCCATCTAATTATCATGCTCCACAATTTCAAGAGTAATAAAAAAAAAAAGAATCACTTAATCGTACCATGGCCAGCACACAAGCAAAACTGCATCCCTTGAGTTTATATAGGCACTCTCCTTATCGACGCACCAGAACAAAAGTGGGGGGCGTGCTACGGAAACCTCTGACGGCAAACGTCTTCAACCCTTGCCTGAGAAACTATACATAAACAAAACACTTCCTTAAACTATAAATCAGTATCTACACCACTTAAAACCAACCTGCTAAACAAAAACCTTTAGGGTGATTATACTAATAAAGACTTTAATAATCACAGAACTTAGGAAAACCAGACATTCCAGCCCAATTACTGTCCACAAATCGCCGTTTCCAATGGGGGGCGGGGGGTGAAGCGTGTGTACAGCGCATGCGCACATCCTTCCGAGAGCCTCGTTTCCCCACGTGGAGCACACGGAAGCAATGACACCCATGACACTGCTGGTCAAGTCAACTGTCCCGACAAAGCACTGGAGGGGGGGAAGGAGGGCACTAACCCAGCACCTACAGGCTAAATGCTTTTAGTTTACAGCAAAGGGGAGCACTCTGAACCCACTAAGCTTATTGAAAGACACTTTGCAAAAATATTTTTCAATGTTCAAAAAGTTTTTTTCTGAACCTTTACACAGGTAAATAACAGCAATTAACCTTCAGCCATATACCCCAAGGCACCTAAGGCAAGAGCTTATTCAGTATAACCTTACATAATGAGAGAATACCAGTATTTAGTTTATATTGTGATTACTTACATTTTTAAAACATTAACCACAACATACTCTTTGGAAAAATGTAGGAACTATATTGCTATAATTGCCTGAAATATAAGTCTGATGGTTCTTTAGGTCATTTCTTGTTTTTGTTTTGTTTTTGTTTAAAGCAGAAATTCATTTGTGAGTAAAGCTACTGCAAATTCTGCCACTACCAGATCTGCAAATTAGTAAATGTCACACATTAGACAGTGCTTAAGGACAACGAATTAGAGGTAAATGCCGCCATGCTGACAGCTGCTGTTAACTTTTCAATATTGTTCTTTTTTGTGCTCAGACTATAAACCTTTAGAGACAGCAAAGCTCTACTAGAGCTGAACAGGTTATCTCTAACATTTCTTCATATGGAAGGAATACTCATCACCATAGTAGGCGCAATAAGGCATTCAAAGTCATCAAAAACTGTCAAGAACACACAAAATTCTATTTATATCCAGCAAATCTACTAGCAACCCCCCCACCTAAGTGCCCAACTGAACAATCATTAAAACATTTAACCTAAACAAACTGCTACTTGTTGACCAATTCATTTGTACCCTTGAAACTGTAAACTTATCTCCAAGATCTAGTTAGGAAACTTACAGTTTTTCTCTAAGTTTCCCTTGTGTATTTTACACATACTTTTTCTGAATCTGACAAGTAGAGAACTCTACCTAGTAATCTACAGTAGCAATCAAAACCTGTAACTTTAAAGCCTTCAACACTATTTCAAGGAAATCACCAAGGTCACACCCATGAGCTAAATGGTCAGTCAACCCAACTTTCCTAATATAGCTGTGGAAACATGTTTAAAAGTTAAGTGGAAGAGAAAGATACAAATACTCAAAGCTGATATTCAACATCACAGCCTAAACTATTTAAAAGCAGATGACTGCTCCAAGGCAAAGTTTGGGAAGGTCCTATTGTAGGAAGGACACAGTGTCATTTTCTTGAAACTGTATATATAAGTGTTCACTTCTAAATAGAATTAGAGACCAAAGTAGTGTAATAAAAATATAATCATATTAGCACATTTGAATGTCATGATTAAAAACTATGCCTGATCATTCCAAATCACTTAAGGTCAGTTAAAGGACCTTAATATGAAATTAAAAAGCACCATATATTAGTTTTAGTTTCAATATTATCAGTATTACAGATACTGTGGTCTGTAAACCGGCTTTTAAAAATTCCATCTTGACCTGAAAGAGAACTATAAGGGAAATGAATTTTAAAAAAAGATTTTTAATGAAGCAAGGTCAAGCACTACTATCAGTGAGTTTCTATTATTATGACCTTCCCAGTACTACTTTAAATATTTTGAAAAGGTTTTAGACTAACTGCAAAGAGAGGGAGTGATTTCGGAGAACTAAAAAAATAAACTGTTCTCTCTTTACCTGTGTTAACTCTCTACAGAGAAAACAGTGAATGTGTAGAGTACACACAAATAACTTGTATATAGAGAGACATATATAGATAGATATACAAATAACTGTAACCATTATATTATAGCACCACCCTCCACACCTACACCTCTTTTCCACAAGGCCAAATGGTGAGTGTTCTTAACTGTACCCAACTTAACTTCAGACTAACTACATACATGGCAATGCCTGTCAAAGCATGAGAGCTTTCTTTAGCAACATTTAAATATTCCCCTCCCTATCTATGTTCAGCAAATACTAAATTTGTATGTCTGGCCCTTTCAAATTATCAGTTTGCTTTCAAAATGAAGGAAGAAAGCCTCCTTTCAATTAACACATACAGTCACTGTTCAGTAGATATATATGCTGAACAACAACAAACGTATCCCCTGATTAAAAAAAAGAAACTCTTCTGGTATAGCTGAACTGTTTTGAAGTTATCCAGAGTTGATACACGTAGGAAAAATAAAAACAACTATTTCTCCTAATACAGATTCAAGAACAAAACATACCTAGACTCTCAATCTCCAGGCCATATAACTGTATTTTAAATTCAAAAGATTTTCTGACACTAGAAAATAATGAGCACCAATACACAAAACACTACAGGAACCTGTTAAAAAAGCAGCATCTGCCCCTTGGGTAGCTTTTCTATGTGGAAGACACAGAAAACAACTTTGCTAAAGCTTAAGGACAAAGGCTAAGGAATAAAACTAATTTTCTCATACAACTTACTCAGCTGTCTTTTCAGGTTTAGTAATTTTATTTCTCAACTTTATCATAAAATTACCAAACTGGCCCCAAACTTCCAGTAACTCAGTTATGTTGCTACCCTGGGCAGGAAGTAATGGGGATGTTAAGAACAGTCAGTCAACAAATGTTCAAATGTAAAGCTTTTTAATGAGCATTCCAACGTTAGGCATAAAATGGTAGTGGCAGCCGGCTGCCAGGGGCTGCCACTCGTTTATTTGGAAGACAGATTTATACAAGAACTGAGCTTGCTCATCACGAGCCGCAGATTTTAGCAAAGAATGGTCCCTGTCCTCTTCCTGCCCTCAGTCTCCCTTCAAAATCCTTTGCCCCACATACCACTGCAAATTGGCCTAACTGTATTATTGGCTGGAGATAAACAATCCAAGTCACTTATTCCTACAGGCAGCAGCATTTCATCCAGTTTGTGTGCTGCACCCAAAATGAGGCCCTAGAGTTATAAATGACCAAGCTCCCCTCACCCAAATTTAAGAAATTTCCTGTTGTCTGTGTCATTCTTTCTTCCACATGCATTTAAATCAGTCAACACCCCTCCCGGCAAAATGTGGGGATGGGGTGTACAAATCCAGACTGTTCCCACTGTCCCAGGTCTAATTTACATGCTGGAACTAAACCCTTTACTATCTGGAATACTTCATTATGGCTGGGATTCCTTTAATCCCTGTTCTGTAAATACCTTCCAGGTTTTTATTGTTATACCTCAGTAATTTAAAAACTCTTCTATATATTCCAATTGTAGTCATTTAGTTGAAAATCACATTACACTTATTTTATTCTCTTGGAACACTCATTCATCAGTGTATAGAACTGTCTCATGTCTGATTCCTACTGTATAACTTTAAGGCTTAAAAATACCCAGCCATTGTTCAGAACGTTGGCTTCACCTTTCCATTTCACTTATTAACCATACTGCCACGGGATTAAACTGAAATAGGGAATTAGGAATAAACCATTTAAAACAAGTCATACCCAGCAACCTCAAAAACCACAGCATACAGGCCATACTGGCATCCATGAGATGGAACAATGTGAACTGAAAAAATTTTTTAAGCAAATGGAAACAAAACTTCATGTAAAATATGAAACAGGTCCAATCACTTCCAGTCCTAAGAATCAGATAAAAGTGTATCTTTTTTTTTTAAGTAGCAGATTGTAGGCAGTCAAGAGTCATTAAAACTACTCAGAAGTTCTTATCAGCCAATATCATGTTTGTGACAACTGTGAGAAAAGAATTTAATTTTATAAAGTGGGAAAACAGCACATCTTTTGGGACCCCTGAGGCTCTCATCAAACGTTTCAGAATTAAGAGTGCTCGGGAGTTGGAAAAAGGCAACCCTGCTGTGGCAAAAACATGCCATTTCATCAGAAACACTGTTAAGAGAGAGAAAAGTGATTAGCATTTATCTGAAATAAGGAGAGGGACTGTCCTGGGTAGGCCATTATATCCTTAATTATTTCATCCGTTTGTAAGTGACTTGATGATTAAGCCTTATTTCCAGATTTCCTCTTTAAAAGGACCACTGCAAGGGAAAAGTGGGGCTGCCATTCCTCCAAGTGCCACTGCCAAAAATGGAGGCTTACAAAGAGTATGCAAATCTACCCTCCACCCACCTGAAACCTTAAAGTAAAGGCAAAGTCAAAACCCTCCCACCTCCTTCTTCCTCCCCTAATACCTGAGGGGGGCGGGGGGATCAAGCTGTTATCTAAATAAGATTCTTCAGGGTGAAGGGGGAAAATATTTTCTACAAATTTTATCTAAGTAATGTATTAGTTCCTTTTTTAAATTAAGAAGTGAAAGGGAATAATATGAACCCAAGACAACTGCTAAACTTCAATCTCGCAGTTACTTAAAAAAAAAAAAAAAAAAAAACAGCAAAGGTCAAACTGCAAAGTGTTAGGTGTTGTGAAGATAAAAGGATTGAAAGAAGCTGGACACTGAAGAAGTTCTGTGTCCTTCACCTACGAAAGTCAATCTTTTCCCCTACTTCCTCCTCCAGCATGCAAATCAACGTACAGAGCTAACCCAGCAGCCTTCATACCAAATAATTAAAATTCCAAACAATCAGATTAACCCTATTCTAACAAACAAGCCAACCACATTATAAATTTGTCTTGTAGCTCTTGACTTCTAGATTTTTAAATAAGGCACTGCTTCTAGAATTTAATACTTATGTAACTGATTAAAAATGGCAGCAATGGGCGGGGGGTGACTAAAACACCGGGATTAAAAACACACACACCACTACAGTCTTTGGAATACTGAACAAAATAGTATCTAAAATAAACATGACTTCTCAGAAAAAGTCATCTACCATTAAGGACACGCCTTAAAAGTTCTTAGCACATATTAACGAAGCAAGCACAAACTAGTGGTTTGACTGTTATATTTTTCAGACAAAAAGCAATTAGGTTATTACTCTGCACTTGTCACTACAGAGACTGAAGGCTTTTCAAAACTCTAGATCTATTACTCATTCTCAAAATGTTATAAAATGTAGTATTTTAAGTCTTACTTGATATCAAGGCAGTCCATCCATTCCACGGGAGAAAGAAAGTACAGTAAAAAAAAAAAAAAAAAACCTTTTTAAATGAACTTCTTGACATATAGAAAAGAGAAGATAAAGGCCTGCTCAGACCCCTACCTAGTCACCAGGCCTGGCCGGCAGCTGTTGTTACCCTGCCTTTCTTTTGTTGAGCTTAATCTCATGTCAACTCATTCAACCAACTCAAAAGCGATGAAGACATAATTGAATCAACCTGAACTAAATCAGACCTAGGCTTCTTAAAACATACAGCTTAATGGTTGCAAACGATCTAGAAAACCAGGAAACCAGCTAGGCTGTGGTATGCACGGTGGTCAATAATACACGACCCCAAACGGGCCAAAGGACCACTACAACCGCCATTTATTTAATACACGTTTAGGAATGTTCAACGCTTCACACCCTATAGGCTGATTCAGAAAGATAAACTGAGGCTCAAAGAATTTCAAAGGGGAACACACCAAGGCCTTAAACTCTGAAGTTGGAGTATCCTTTTCCGGGGGGGTGGGTAGTTTCTACTGCTCCAAGTGTGAACAGGCTACTACTCGGGTCCCAGAAGTGGCCACTGGTGGCTCCTTCCTGCCCCTGAAACTAAACCTTGCGAGGAAACTCCCCGCCGGCCCACCCCACCCGCCCAAGAAAGCAGCTTCCCGTCCTCGGTGGCCCTACCCCGAATCCTAAAATGTGGATTCCAACCCGGGACCTCAAATTCCCCGGCGCGCAGGTACCGGCCTGAGCACCTCGCAGGCCAGATCTAGCCCGCTCGGAGGCAGGACCGCCCAGGCCGCCCCAAATCCAGCCTTCCGGGCCTCCAGCAGCGCCCTCCCCTTCCCCGTCCCGCATTTTGGGGCCAAATCAAGAGTGAAGAGGGCTCTACATCTGAAACTGCGTGGTTTCGCCACTCAGCGCCTACCGGCAGAAACTTCCCTTTTAGAAAAAAAAGAAACACTTTTAGGCTAACATTTCAATCCCTCCTGCCCTTTAGAGTTCCTAGTTCTGCTTCCAGCTGGGGCTTTGGGTCTCCCACTAGAATTGAGTTATAAAGATATTCTTTAAGCGTTTAAGGGTTATTTTACAAGTTTCTTAAATCTTTAAAATTAAAGGGGGAGATTTTAAAAAAAAAATCACACATCTAGGAAATGTAGCCTGGTGCACCGCCTGCTCAGAGATGGGCAGAAGACCGGGACTCTGGGGGACGAATTTGGGGGCGCCCGGGGGGCTCGCCGGGGTGCGCGACGAGGTCCGCAGCCAGGCCAAGCCCCTCCCCCGGCCCTGGAGACGCGCCCTCCGCCCGGCCCGTGTGGACGGTCCCGGCCATTGTTTGCGGGGGACGCCTGTTAGGACGCATTGTTTTGGCTGTTTCCAACTTGCCCCGGCCCCTCCCGGGCCATCGCTGGGGACCCCGCGCCGGCCCCCGCCCCTCACCACCGAGTCGGCAAACCGGTAGATCTGCCCCGCGGAGCCTCCCAACTTTTCAAGAACAGCCCCCCACGCACCCACGCTCGCAACCCCCAAGCTCCCTCCGGCCGGCCCTTGGCTCCTGATCCGGAGAAGGGGGACACCCCCGCCCCCAAGCCATCTCGACTATTTTTAAGAGTGAGTGTGATGGTAAAACACTGTCTGTATACACCGGGGGCTCGCCCGACACCTTCTCGCCGGGTGGGGAGGGGGCGCCCTAGAGGAGCGGAATAGAGTAGGAATGGGGGGGCGGGCGGGGCGATCATCCGGGGAGGGAGGCGAGATAACGAGCACTGGAGACTCGAGGTCGGGCTCGGGGGTACGCCGGAGGGGCGAAGCGGGGCGCCCCGCGGGGCCCGGCGCGGGCGGGGGGCGCGCCCCCTTTACCTGCGGCTCCGGCTCCTCGGCCATTTCCTCGCTCGGCGGCGGCCGGGACTGAACTGACACCACACGAGCGAGCCGAGGTTTGAATGAGGAGGGAGCGGGCGAGGAGGGGAGGGGGCGGGGAAGGCAGGAGGGAGGGGAGGCGACGGGGAGTTTCTCTCGGCCTTTTGTGCGGACACCTCCCGGATTCCGCGCCCGCACCGGCCCCCCAAAAGAGACGGGGCGCCACTGGGCGAGGGGCGAGCCATCCCCCACAGCTCCTCTGAGCCTCGCACCTTGAAGACCCCCCAAAAGGAGTGCCCCCACCCCCACCCCGAGGATTTGGGGGCCGGGCTCACCTCGGGCGCGGGGCTAAGGTGAGCGGGGTGGGGGTGCGCACGAGGGGCAAAGGCGCGGGCGCCCCCTACTCGTCCGCGCGGGGACAGTGCAGGCGCGGGGGGTCCCTAGAGCCGCCGGGGCGCGGCGCGTCCGGCGCACGGGGACTGTTGGGTCAGAAAGTGCTCAGAGAGCAGCTGTTGCGCCCTCCCTCGGCCCCGCCGCTCGGAAACGCCCCGCCTCCTGCCTTCACCGGCCGCGCGGCCCCGCCCGAGGCCCCGCCCCGCGCCCACGTGACTCGCGCAGGCGCGCCCCTGCCCCTCCCACCGCCGTGGACTCCGCCTCTGGGACGCGAGCGAGCAGACGAGCGCGCGCACCCCCTGTTCTCGCCCGGGAGATTTCCGCGCACGCGCGCATCTTTCACCGCCCCCGCGTCCCCCGCCTCCCGCCGTCCGCCTTAACGTGGCCCGCGCGCGCCCGGCGGTTCCAGTGACAGGTACGCGGGGAGGGGGCCACGGAGACAGCGCGCAGGCGCAAAGCCAGGCCTCGGCCTCGCCGCCTCCCCCTCCCGTGTAAGGTGTGCCCAGGCGCGGGGAGGGGCTGGTATCCCGAACTCCTGGGTCATCCAGAATTACCAACAAACAAAAAGCCTTTACAACACCCATGTGGGTAGGGTAAAAGGCAGCTGCGGACAAAACAACGATTTTTTCAGATTTTCTTCAAGTGTGAAGAAAGTCTATGAGATAAGATGATTAAAATGTTTTTTTTTAATTAGTACCTTCATAAAGCTATCCTTTAATTGTTATTTTTCTTAAAAGGCTGGACTTGCGCTATTATAACTGGAGATTTCTAAATTGGGCCTGGGTTCCAAGAACCACTTGGGTTTGATAGAAATCCACGTGGATGAAACCGGGCTTAAACCCGGGGACCAGAAAAAAAAAAAAAGAAACTAGCCATTTCCTCTCCTCCCCACGCTCAACTCATTTAAAGCGTTTCCCTCCTGTTCTTTCCCTTGCTCACACACACACACACACACACACACACACGAAGTTATGATTCCGAGGACTCTGATTTCCCCCATTTTAAGTAAACTCCAGGGAGGAACCACAGAAGCTACGATCAGATCCACTAAGTTTTCTGCCCCCAGATGCAAACGAACGCAAATATAAACGGAGCTAAGCAAGTCACCACAAACTAGCGCAGTTTTTTTTTTTTTTTTGGCCTTCCGTGTGCCCAAAATGTAAACACTTAAAAACACATCAAGAAAGGCAAAGTATATACTTAATAAGTCAGGACCAAAAAAAACACTACATAAATGCTCGGCGGGTATGCAATCCAATCCTTCATAAATAGGAAATGGAATTTGAGAGACAACAGCTTCTTAGCAAGGGGGAAGAACTTGCCAAGTGTGAGCTTTTGCTGTCATTTTATATATAACTACTAACCCCACATATGGTCTGGTTAGTCTTTTTTTAAAAAGGAAGTGAACCAATTACTTACTCACACTTAATTAATTAGCAGCGCCAGAAGTAGATTCTGAGGCCAGAACTCTTTTTTTTTTTCATTCAAGTACACTGATACTGATCACTTGTAGTCGTGGGGTTCCTTTTCTCCCGGAAGGTGAATACCTTTCTTTAAAATATTTTTTAGAGCTTTGTAAATAGTGACATCCTACTACACAGTCCAAAGACATACTCTTCATAAACAAGAAGCTTCATTGAACTTATCAAAACAAATGACTTCCAGCACTGCTCAGAAACAAAGAAACCATGAACTAGTGCAACCAGGTTGAGTCTTAACATAAGTTGTAGCCTCACTCTACATGTTAATGGATAACCTTTGAACTCTGAAACCCTGAATGCTGTAAACACAATAGCACTGATAGTAGTTTAAAATCCTGCTATCAAAATTGAGCAAAAAGAAAAGTCTAAACTTTTCTTCAGTAGGAATAGGGAAACAATCAAAAGTTTTGACAAATAATCGTTTCACTTAGAACAATGAAGCTCCTGGCTCTCAGACCTTGTTGTTAATGAATGATTTTCTGAGCAAAAACTGCTGTGCTTTTCTCTATGCCCTCACAAAGCTACCACTTTGTTAGCATAATAGCATCATAAGATTTGTTAGCTATTGTTTCTTTCCTCCCCCCCAAAAAAAAACAACCTTATTATGTTGTAGCTTTTGAAATTGAAAGATAATTGTATTAACTGATCTATCTGCTAAGACTTTATATGTGATCCTTATGTTGGAGCAAAGAATTACAAAGAACCTTATTCCTGGAAGCATGCCAACAAAACTGGGAAATCGTTGCAAAATTCTGCCAGTGACTGAGTGCTGGGTTGCAAACACATACCGTGTTTTTAAATGGACATAGAATGATCTGAATTAGCTGTCTGAGAATCATTCTCCCTTTAGAATGTAGAGACTCATACCTAAGATGTATTGGAAAGCACGTATAGTTAAAACAATTAAAAATGGAAACTCCAAAACTAACAGGAGAACACCAGAACATTTGGTGTTGTAGTAAAAGCTAATAATTCTATTACTATTGTATGAAATGAAAATTAAAAATCGAACGTTGGTCTGCATATACTTAGCTCCTCCCACAAGTAATCCTGTTTTGCCATCACCCCCCCTAGCTAGACTAATTCTAAAGGAGTCAGGTGCTGCAAACAGGCAGGCAACACAAACAAAGAATGGAACCAGAAATGTCCCTTCAGATGGGAGCTGATGCTCTGCACATGTTACTTGGGGGAAAGGGCAGAAAAAGCCCCACTTCACCTCTTTTAAATGCGACAAACATCAGCTGCACCTCATTTTTCACAATTATCCAAACAGAGCAGCCCTCCTCCTTAAGATATGCTTCCCAGTGTACGCTTTAAAAATCGCACCATTATCTCTGATTTAATCCTAGTGATCTGAGACCTCTTCTTTTAGCTAACTTCTGGTTTTCTCTCCAGATCCTGCCTGCCACAGCAATCTCAGACCTAATAACGAAACAAAAAATCCTTCTAACTTGGCTATATTTAACATTTATTGAAATCTTCTTTTGAGACTTAGCCTTAATTAGAAGAGCAGAATGCGGTTTGATCTTCTTCTTTCGCAAGTATTTATTTTACTGTGGAACTATTACAGAAAAACGATTTGGAAACTGTGTAGAAAACACTGGAGCTGAAATGGAGCCAACACAGATATTTGACTTAAAAAGAATTCAGTGTTCAGAGCAGGAAAACCTGAAAAACTGCAGTGAGGAGTTAGCAGGAAAAGAGAATGGAAAAGTTAGCCAAACCTGCCAGCTTCTGCAAACTACAAAGGACATTTGAGAAGGAAACCGGGGCAGCCCTTTTAACATGACTCAATACACTCAGTTAAGTAGGGATCACCAGCAACTTGCAGGAAACACCACACTTCTCTTTTCTATTAAGTTTCTTGATTTCACTCAAGTCACCTCAAATTTTTAAACCCTCTATTAAACATCATAATAATAGATGATAAAAGTAAATAGTAGAAATTACCTTTCAGAAGTGGAGGCAGCGTCCGGAACCTGGGGACGCGTTTGAGTTTGCCAGTCCACCTGGCTGGGAACAATACTGAAAGAGATGTGATTGCTGGATTTTACAAGCAAACCAAAAAGGGAGGGGCCAAGAATAAGGTTCAATTTAAATAGAAGTTTAGATACAATCCCGACCTGATTAAATTAACTTGATTAAGTTCAGGGGACAGTGTTTATTTTAACTGTATTCATCCCATTGGCAAGTTTGATCAGTGCCTTTCCCCTTTGCAAGCACAACTTTTGTCTTCCTCTGATATTCTGGATAGTTTTCCAAGGTTGACCTCGCTCAAAATGTAAATGTAAACTTTCTTTAAAAATTACATGTGTCATATAACTTTCAGAGCACCTCTTTGAAGCTTTTTGCATTCATCTGATATTCCAAATGGGGAATTTTGGGAAAGAGGAGATAGAGTTAGAGGACAATAACATTTATTAAAATCTGATTCTTAGCCTCACCTCAATAAATGGAACCATCTACAACTCAACATAAAAAAAAAAAAAATCCAATTAAAAAATGGGCAAAGGACCTAAACAGACATTTCTCCAAGGAGGCCATACAAATGGCCAACAGACATATGAAAAGATGGTCAACGGCACTAATCATCAGAGAAATGCAAATTAAAACTACAATGAGATATCACCTCACACCTGTCAGAATGGCCATCATCAATAAATCAAAAAACAAGTGTTGGTGAGGATGTGGAGAAAAGGGAACCCTTGTGCACAATTGGTGAGATTGCAAATTGGTGCGTCCACGATGGAAAGCGGTTTGGAGTTTCCTCCAAAAATTAAAAATAGAACTACCTTATGACCCAGCAATTACTTCTGGGTATTTATCCAAAGAAACCCAAAACACTAATTCGAAAAGATATATGTACCCCTATGTTCACTACCGCACTTTTTACAATAGTCAAGATACGGAAGTAATAGACGATCAATAGACAATTGGATGAAGATGTGGTACATATATATATAAAATGGAATAATTCCCAGCCATAATTTTTTTTTTTAATGAAGTCTTACCATTTGTGACAATGTGGATGAACCTAGAGGGTATTATGCTAAGTGAAATAAATCAGACAGAGAAAGACAAGTACCATATGATCTCACTTATATGTGGAGTCTAAAGAACAAAATAAATAAAAAATAAATAAATGGAACCATTTTCCACCCACCCGCTTACTCAAGCCAAAACCCAGAAGCCAAACTATATTTCATCTCCATCCCCACACGCACCTTTAATCTATCAGCAAACCCTATAATTTCTATCTTAATATATCTCGACTTCATCCGCTTCATCTTTAACACAAGCCTACTCCACAGCACCGCAAACTCTCACTGTCTCCTCCAAATATTTGTGTAAGTGAAGTCTCTCCAAGCTTTTCTTTCTAGGTTTGCCTTAATACATTCTCCACCCATGAAGCCCAAGAGGTCTTTTACAGTGTAAATCAGATCATGTCACCGCCCTGCTTAATGGCTTCCTATTGCCTCAGGAAAAAAGAACAAAACTCCCGAGCTTGCCTCACCAGCCCTGTACATCTGGCCCCTGCCCAACTCTCCAGCCTCAAGTCTTGGCCAACCCTTCCTTCTCTTAAGGTTCTAAGCTTCAGCCATTAGACCTCTCTGACTCAGAGCCGTCAGACTTGGGGTTCCCTTTGCCTAGCGCTCCCTTCCCATTCTTTCAGGAAATCAGATTCAGTTTCTCCTGAAAATGGTTTAAACCCCGTGTTCTGGGGGGGTGGGGGTAGAGAGGGTACCCAGGGTTGGGGGGGTGCTCTCTGACAAGGTGTCAGACTGTCTTCTCTCCAATCACTTGGGCTCAAATACTCCAGTTCCACCTCCTGAAAGCTAGGTTAATTCTAGAATATGATTTAATCTCTCTGGATTTGTTTCCTCATCCACAAAACTGGAGTGATGATGATGATGATGATGATGATGAAAAAGAGGAGGGGGAGAAAGAAGAAGAACTACTTAAAAGTTCTCATCATACAGAAAAAAATTGTAACTATGACATGGCGGGTGTTAAACTTATTGTGATCAGTATGCAATGTATACATACATCAAATTATGTTGCACACCTTTGATACAGCATCATACGTCAATGACATCTCAATAAAACTGGAAAAGGAAATATACACAATTATGTAAATAATATTTGTTTTCATGTAAGACCCTTTGGAGAATGAAATGAGGTGTAAAGTTGTCATCCCAGAGTCAGGCTGGGGAGGGGGTTCTTGATACAGGCGATAGAGCTTACAGTAAGCAACAGGTGAAATCCTTGCCTTCTTTGGAACTTACCTTCTAGAGGGAGACAGACAACACAGAGATAGTTATATTTGCAATATGAGATCACTGGGAGGGGCAGGTGCTTGCTGTTTTAGATGGGGGATCCCTGAGGTGCCGTGACCTCCAGGAAGTCAGGTGGCAGGTTGGGGGAGGAAGGTGGGAGGGCTCAGGGCTGAAGGGAGGCTGGCTTGGAGATAGCACGACAAGTACAAGGAGGCCATCGCACCTGGGGCCCAGCAGGTGAAGACGGGAACGCAGGGAAGTAAGGCCAGACCTTGGAAAGACAGTGCAAGAACTGGTGGTTGACTCTAATTGCAGGAGGAGGTCAGATGGACAGTTCTCCGTCCCCATTTTATTTACCACGTCAACAGCTCTTGAAAACTCAATCCCTTCCTCTTCCTTTTCCCTTGATTTGGGACATCAGGTTCTGCTCATTTCCCTGAGTCCTCACTGGCTGCTCCTTCTTGGTCCCCTTGGCTGGTCCTCCTCTCCCTGATTTCCAGACTTTAAAGTGCCCCAGGGCCCAGTGCTGGTACCTTCTGTTTCTTATTTATTCCCTAGGAGATTTCATCCAATTCAGTAGCTCAAAACACCATCTGTAAGGCTCCTAAATTCATATATTTCTCACCCAGAGCTTTCCCCTCGACTCCCAAAACATATGAGTATTTCCAACTGTCTACTTCATCTCTGTTTAGAGAGCCAGTAACGAATTCTAGATTTCACTCTGACCTTCTCCTGCAATTCTTCACCACTAATGGATATGCAATATCATGGAATTGTACGCGACACAGGAAGTGAATGTTGATTAAGAAGAAAGAGTGGGTGGAGAGATGCGTGAGCCACTGACATTAGATCATGCACCTCTGCCAGGTACCCCTAGAGCTCAAACCCATGCAGTTATACTCACTACACATTATACTGTAATAATTATTTGTTCCTCCTGTCTTCCTCCTATTAGACTCTCAACTCCGTAAAGATAGATGACACTGTCTTTTCTCCGTGGTATCTCCAAGTCTTAGCATGGTATCTGCCTAGAGCAGTGATCTATAAATGTGTTCAAAACAAATGAATACAGAAATGAATAATAATACATAGAACTCAGCCGCAGTGCGTTCCAGTGGGAAGGGAATTGAAATGTGGGTCTTCAAGGCCCGTCACTGGGGTCTTGGCTCAGTTTCCTCATGGGGATTATAACCTCTACTCGGTCTTTTATTTTTTATTTTTTAAGCAGGGCGCAGCTCACAGTAGCCCATGCGGGGATTGAACAGGCAACGTTGGTGTTATCAGCACCATGCTCTAACCAACTGAGCTAAGCGGCCACCCCAAAGGGTTGTTTTTATGATGACTCTTGCTGGGAATACAGCTGACCCTTGAACAACACAGGTTTGTGCTGCACATGTCTATCTGTACAGGAATTTTTTTTCAAATATGTACAGTACTGTAAAATCTATTTTATGATTTTCTTAATAACATTTTTCTCTCGCTTTGTAAGTATATAGTATATAATATTATACTTATAACTCACAAAATACATGTTAATCAACTGTACATGTTATCAGTAAGGCTCCTGGTCAATAGTAAGCGATTAGTAGTTAAGTATTGGGAGAATCAATAGTTACCTGCACAATTTCAACTGCACAGGAGTGGGTGACCCAAGCCCTGGGTTGTTCGAGGGTCAACTGAACTGAGTTATCAATTCCACAAAGGGCTCTGTGTAGGACCCATTCTGAATATACCTGGATCTCTTGTCTCAGCTCTCCGATGACATTTACATTAGACCTGGAACCCCAGCGATACCGCATTTGCTAGGAAGAACTTTCAGAATCTCTGACCTCACTTTTCTCCTTTTCCTTCTGGCTCTCCCTTTTGGGTGATATAAATGGCCTGTTGTCTGTATAGTTGGTTGGTTTAGAATTTTATGTTCTGGTCTGAATCAGACTGGTTAGCTCCACCAAGAGCAGGAACTTGTCCAAACTCACACCCTGCAGTGCCTTCTGCTGTATTGCTCTGTCTTGGGAAGGGTTGCGTGGACTGTAGCACTGATGTTTCAAAACAATTCTATACCAAAAGCAGGACCAGCAACCTGAAAGGCTAGCTGATAAGCTCTAGCATTCATTGCATTCTCAGTGTATGCTTTTTACTCTGTAACTCATTTAATCCTTTTAACGACCCCGTGAGGTAGGGTCTATAGTTTTCCATTTTTACAGATGAAGAACCTGGCAGAGATTAAGGGACTTTCCCAAGGCCCGCTGGTAATAAGCAGCTGAGTTAGGAAACTAAATCCAGCACCTGCCTCTAGGGCCCATAGCCTTCTCCACAGGTATACGGCCTCCCTCAGAGCCCATTCCCCTGCCTAGGTCTCCAACCTCAGCTCCTGTCTCCCTCTTTTCCCCTCCCTATCCTCAGCACAATGGGCTCCTTTCCGGTGCAGACACTGGCCAACCTCACCCCCACACTTGGTGCATCCCCAGGGCCTTGAACCATGTCTAGCACATAGTAGGTGCTCATTCACACCAGATGAAAAATGAGTAAATGGATACTATGTGCCAGGCACTTTACATCCATTATCTCTTTACGTTCTCCTAGTAACACAACCAAATGGCTATTTTTAGTCTTGCTTTAAATGCGAAGACATTAAGTATACATTCAACCATTAGCACACACACCTACTATGTTGTATACCGACATTTTTTCCCGCATGCCAGGGATATAACTGTAAGGAACATGCATTCCATATTTACAGCTCTACCATGCCAGCAGAAATGCAGACAATCACATATCTGTCACATTGATCTTTTCAAAAGTCCTATCTGATTACATCATGGCCCTACCTGAAACTCCCAGTGTCTCGTAGGATAAAAACAGAATTTCTGATAACATGGCTGGGAGGATCTGGTGGACCCAGCGAAGGATTTTACTCCAAGGACACTGGGAAGCCACTGAAAGGAAATGGAAGTAAAACCAAAAGAACTATTGAACTTCAAGAGTATCTCCACAAAGGTCTCATCCCAGCTAAACAAAGACATGGCAGACTTGAAGTTGCCCTTGTAATCTTTCTTTTTTTTTCTTTCCCCCTTCCTCCGCCTCCCTCCCACCCCACTCCGGTTCTAGCCGTTGTTTCTCCGTCTAGTTGTGCAGGACACAGCTCCCTGGCCCACGCTGGTATTATGAGCCTTGTACTCCCCCCGGCTGAGGCAGTCGGTCACCAGTCATAGGTCAACCACTCACAGCAGCTCTCGCCAGCTGCCGGCCACTCACACTGTCTGCCGGCCACTCACGCTGGCTGCCGGCCACTCACGCTGGCTGCCGGCCGCTCATGGCATCATACGGCAGCACACAGCACCCCACAGCTGCTCACGCTGGCTGCCGGCCGCTCACACTGGCCATTGGCTGCTCATGGTGGCACACGGTAGCCCACGGCAGCACTCAGCAGCTCATGACCGCTCACGGCAGCCCAGCTCCAGGGAGAGCTGTTCTTCTCAATCTTAGCTGTAGAGGGTGCAGCTCGCTGGTCCATGTGGGAATCGAACCAGCGACCTCAGCATTAGGAGCACGGTGCTCCAACCACCTGTGCCACCGGGCTGGCCCTGCCTTTGTAATCTTATCAGTCTTCACCCGGTTAGTTAGTTGTTACTGCCTTTTCTTTAAAAAGAAGAAACTAAGGCTCAGGATGGTTAAGTGGCCTGCCTGAGATCACAGGGGTAACCCTTTCCTGTCCCTACCTTCCAGACTACACTGAGGCCAATGGGCCATTTGAATCTGAGGTCAAACCTCAGTTCTGTCACCAACCTGTTTCCTCACTTCTAAAAATCTATACTGATGCACATTTCTAGACACCCTATTTCCTAAATATTCACCAGTCAGCTGTGTGTGGCTTCAGGGCAAGGGTGAAACATCCTCACCCTAACCTTCCTCCCCTCCTCCCCATTTCTGGAATAGCAAGAGTTCACTTGGCTGCCCCAGGGCTAGTCCCCTCCCACCTCAGTCATTCCCTTGCATTCCTGGTGTCCCTGTGTACTTGTCCATCTTCCCCAATAGACTGCAACTCTCCTTTGAAAGCAGGGAAGAAAGGTCATGCAAATTCATGTTCCAACAGCAATTACCAGAGTGCTTTTTGCATGGAGCTGGGAAGCAATAAATGTTTATAAAATGAAAATGTCCAAGACCAAGTCATACCTGCCTTTACATGGCCCCTCAGAGCTAATCAGTTAGTAAATCTTACAGATCCTATCATCCCAATATCTCTCAAACACACCCTTTCCTTTCTATTCTCACTGTCCTTGTTTCTTGTTGCCTTCTGATCTGTGTAATGATCTCATAACCTCTGCTCCTGAAACTGGCCCCTTCCTAGCCCAGAACACTTTTTCCTAAACCCCACTAATAACCATCCTGCTATACTGCCCTGTGCAAAAATCTCAGATTTTACCAAAATAAGTCATCGTTCTTTCTCTAAGGATGCAAAACCGCACCATGGCCCCAGCCAACCTTTTAGCCGGATTCATTCCATAAATATTTATGGATGACTCCTTTGTCCCAGGCACTCGGCTAGGTAGTAATTAAAGAGTGAGGTACAAAACAAATTGTATTTTTGCCCTCGTGGAGCTTACATGTTAATAGGAGACACAGACATTAAACAAATTAAAACATAAGTAAATAGATAAACATATAGTGCCTACCCTACAGTAATACTCAGGTAAATAAAGAAGCACACACAAGGATATTCACTGCAGCATTGTCCATAATAGTGAAAAATTAGAACCTGCATGTCCATCAGAAGGAAAATGGCCACATAAACTATGCTATATCCAAATTTAAGAATATAGGCAGCAGCTGGAAAGAATGAAGTAGTGTCACATATATTTGGGTGGCTAAATCACCAACACATTGTGGAGTAAAAAATAAAAGAATCAAGCTGCAAAAAGGTATGCTGTTTTTGTTTACACACTCACACTATGATATATTTTCTAAAGGAAATTTATGTATATGTGTAAAATACCAGGGATGCCACGAAAATGTATACACATGACTTGTATTCATCTTTTGTTATCGGTGAAATTTTAATACAGTATTTTTCCTTTCTTAAAATGTGTGTACATTTTTTTTTGGCATCTTCTGTATGTATGTGTATATACATATATTATGCATGTTATATATACCTATGTCTGGATTTACACACACATAGGTCATAAGAAATATGTATGCTGATCGTTTCCCAATATATACAAATACCTGAATCTAATATAATGTTCTATGTTGATTATATCTAAATAAATAAATAAGAAAGAAACATATATATGCAAATACGTGAAAGTTAGGAAGGCCCATACCAAAAGTGGTTAATTCTCAAGTGTGGGCAAGGACCCAGGACAGTTTGGTGGTGGCTAAATATTTTGATCTTTTCAAAAATATTAAAACATATTCATATTGCATCAGTATAGCTAAAACTGAGTTGCCTATTAGCAAAGAAGTCCAAACTGTGTTCAATGCCCTGAGGAATAAAACATGGGGAATAAAATGTTTAGGATTTCCATATACTGCTTTTTGATAAACATTTGATAAACCGTGGTCTGCTTACCCATCTCCTTGCTGTGTGTCTGCTGTCTGACCCAGCCTGACTTTGAATCTTCCCAAAGCATGTGCCAAGTATATGCAAAAATTACTCTGCATCCATCCCACCCATCCCCCAAGGTCCACTCGAAATGCCACCACTCTCTTTGTTCAGTCACCCTTTATTCAGTGGCTCCATTATGACATTTGCTGTGTGTTTGTCTTACCACCTGACTAGATGGCAGGCCCCTCAAAAGGGAAGGGTCAATTTCCTCCCTGTCGTGGAACATGGAGGGCAGACAGGAAGTGTCCCAGTATTTAGCTGTTCCATTTAATTAGGTAAATATGCCCCCTAGATTATTTTATTCACTCATTCATACACTTTCTCACTCAATAAATATTTATTGAGCACGTACTTTTTACCAGCCACTGTACTAGGTGCTGGGGATGCAGCAGGAAAGCAAACCTATCAAAATGCCTGTCTTTGTGGATTTAACATTTAATATGATAGTGTATTAAGTGATAAATGCTACAGAAAAAAAAAAAAATAAGAGGGGGCAAAGGAGCCAGAGAGTGGAGGGAGTAGGTAAGGGTGATGTTAAATAGGCTGGTCCAGGAAGACTGCACAGCTGAAGACAACTGAGAGAAGATCTGAAGGGGTGACAGTGTGAGCCACACAAAGTTCTGGGGAAAGAGCAGGCCATGCTAAGGACCTGGCATGCAAAGCCCTCAAAGCAGTGTACCCGGTGCCTCAAGGAAGCCAGCATGCACTGTGGTTGGTTCGGAGTAAGAAGTGGAAACAAGTCAGAAAATAAAGATGGCGGACGTACGTATTGATTGCTTGGGGTTGTTGGAGCGTTGTAAAGACTGGATTTTTATTTTACTCTGAATGAACCCGAGAACCCCTGAATGGTCTGAGCAGAGGAGTATGACCTGGCTCGGATATTAAGAGGCTTATTAAACAGACTGATAAAACCAAGAAGACTCCTAAAATAATAAGGACAATAGTCCCCTTTGCTGAAACCACTCAGATATTTAAGTGTGTCCACAACGTCAGGTTACTTTTACAACAATAACAATAATAGTAACAGTAAGAAGAGATAATAAGGATAAGAAAAGCAAAAAATACTACAATTTATTGAGCCCCTGCTATGTGCCAGTCTTAAGAACACATCCAATTTATTCAATCATGGTGTTTAGTTCTCCTGATAACCCCTGTATATTTAATTCATTTGGTAGATGAAACTGTAGCCATCTGCGGTTAACTCGCTTTCTGACTTACTAACTTCTCTAACTTACTTGAGGTCCTACAACAAGAATAAAGTGGAATTCTAGCCCGATCTAATAGCCCATGCTGACTCATGCCATTCTCTTTTGTACTAAGTGGTTAACCTTGGCCTTAGGAAAATAGAGAATAACAGCGATCATTGATTAAGTACTTATTATAGGCCAAGCACATTACGTGCACCATTTCTGGACACCCAGGCAGAGTCAGCACCCGTCACCCAGATTAGAAAGCTGTGCCTCTGAGCAGTGATCTGGCTAGTGAGCTCTTGAATCCCGCTTTCTGGGTTCAACCTAAGACCCTGGGCTACCAGCTGTGCCACCACACTTGAGCTCCCTCTGCCTGTTTCCCTATTTTATAGATGGAGGTAAGAGTACTCACTAACAAGTGTTTTGGGGAGGAATAAATGAGTCCTCACTTGTAAAATGCTTCAGGGAGAATTTGGCACATAGTAAGCACTCAATTAAGGCACCTATTATCATAAAGACGATTGCCCAGGGCACAAAAGCTCGCAGGCATGCAAAGCCAGTTTTGTTCTTAACCACTGCAGGGCCCAGCCAGGGTCCTTACTCCTCCTGGGCTGGGAAAGAGAAGCGAGTATGTTTATGGCAGGCGAGGGAGACAGACGGATTTGGACCCGGATTTGTCCGCTCCAGAAGCTGAGTAGCAATCAGTCATCCGCTAGACCACGCTGCACATAACAGGAAAGATACCTGGATCTGGGTGATCCTCAGGAAGTTGGGAGACGTCTTCCCTTTCCGTGTTCCTTGGGGATCTTCTCCAAACGGGAGGTCAAGCGATACCTGAGGAGGAGTCAGGAGTGAGTGGAGGCAGGGAAGGATGTGGAATTAATGAGCTCCAAGTCTCCAGACCGGAAGGTGCGCCCTCAAACCACGCCCTCAAGCAGAGTCCCAGGATTTGGGGGAAATGCTGGAGAAGAGATTAAGGTCAGAGCCACACCCTTGATGGAAGTGACCAAAAAATCATGAGTCTAGACTCAAGCTCAGACAACTGCCCTAAACGTCAGTGGTGGACTTGATCCAAAGCCACGCTCCTTCACCACTTTGAGCTGATGGGGTTTTGCTCAGTAGCTCCCAACGGGAACACAGAAGGTTTCCCCAAAACCAGAACTGAATAAAACACAGCCTGCAGAGCCTGCCTGGATCCAAACCCTGACTCTCTTGCTCAGCGGCTGGGAGACCTCAGACCTAACCTTTCAGCCTCACCTGTAAAATGGGAAGAAGAATGTCGCCCAGCGCAACGGGCGCTTTTGAGCATTAAATAAGCTAATGTCAATGAAACCTTAAAAATGCCTGGCCCATGGCGAGCACTTAAAATATGTCAGCCAAAATGGTATTAGCCATTATTTTCTCTGGATGGCTCCTTGTTCTAAAGCAGCCCTTCAATTAACTAAATCCCTTTAGTTCCTTTAACAACTTTGTTTTTAAAAATGTAGTTAGCATATTTTGTTCACATATTATTATTATTTGTACAAACACCAAGCCTGCGTGTCCTCTTAAAATTATTTTAAGAGGTTATGTTTTGTTTCCATTTGTTTTGAGGAACGACTTCAGCGTCGTTGAGTGGGATGAAAACAGTGAAAAGCAAATGAGGATAATAGGACCATCCTTGAACTTTAAAAAAAAAAAAAAAAAGGAAACAAAAAATAAAGATTCAGATGCTGGGCTTTTAAAGACCATCTTGCTAAGTATTTTCAAGTTCCTCTTTTTTTTTTTCTCCCCCATAAACACGACAGTAATGAGATAGTTTTCCTTTCTCCTTGCCTCAAAATAAATAAATAAATAAATAAAATCTGTCACATAAATTTCTCCAAATCAATACAATTGAATTTTCTACAAGGATTTGTAACTGATAGGCTATATTCTTTTAAAGAAAATAAGCATGCTATATACAGAAATAAACAGTTTCTGAAGCAGTTTTAGTTGAAGTCAACAAATAAGAACAACGTGTCCCCAAGGAAACAAAGTAGAATTTGGACTCGAAGCTAAAATGGCTCTGCCTTAATCCTCTGTTACCCAGTACCGTGGGGCTGCGTTTACAGGAAACGCCTGCCACCAGAAGTTTTCTGCTAGTTTTCAACCGTATTTTTGTATCATCAACTCAGCCAGATGGAAACAAATAAAATACCCAGCTTAAAAAAAAACAAAAACGTAAAGTAAACGAAGAGAACGCTGACCTGTTCATTTCTACCTTCTTCAGGATGGGAAGAGAGGCAAGAAGAAATGCAGGCTCCCCTCCCCCTCCAGGACTGGGCTTCCCGGTGGGTGGGAACTATCTCATTACCACATTTTCAAATAGACCGGTTTCTCTTTTAATCAAAGTTACTTTGTGGTTGTTTGGCAGTCTGCACATGCCATGTTTTCATAGCTATAGAAAATGTGTATTTATTTATTTTGAGATGGCTATGACCATATGACAAACATAAGCCAGTCTTAGCCAATGATTTATAAGAGCTCTGAAAAGCACTGCCTTTAAACATTTTAATAGAAGCGCTCTCATCCTTTGTAAGTGGAAGTGTAAATTGGTACAGTCCTTTTGTAAACAACTCAGGGACACAAGTCAAGGGCCTTACAATGTTCATACATTTGGGTGCAGCAATAACACTCCTGGAATGGATCCTAAGGAAATAGCCCCAATCAAGGGAAAAGTGTTATGAACAAAGATATTCATGGCAACAAGTTTACTATAAGGGGAAGAAACACACACACACACCCTCTCTCTCCATATACGTGGAAACAAATAGAGGAATGATTAATCATCCAAGTTACCCCCTCCCAACTCTTGCACACAGCCATTTCGAAATTAGAAAGTTTTGAAAAGTATGCCATTGGGAAATAGTTATTATAATAGCAAACTGAAAAATCGAGATGCAAAATCATATTTTTAACAAACTATAAAGCTCTTTATTAGTGAGCAAAAAGGGAGGCTATAGGTATACATAAAAATTTTTAATTGGTTTTCTTATCAGGGAAATTTTAGTACGGACAGGGCATTATGTGATACCAAGAATTTATTGTTAATCCATTATCTGTGATAATGGCATTATGGGTTATTAGAAAAAAATAGGTAGACATATTTTTTTAGAGACATATACTTAAGCATTTAGGAGGAGAATCCTATGGTGGAATTTATAATATGTTTTAGCACATTTTTAAAAATGGGAGAACTGAAGCAAATGTGGTTAACATATTGAAACTGCAGAACTGGGTGTTGGATGGGAGGGGTTCATTTTAATATTCTCTACTTCTGTGTACATTTCAAAATTTATATATATGTATTTTTTAAATAGCCATATATGGCTATTCAAAAAATGTTTAATAAATTTTTTTTGTTAAAAATCCTAAATGGTTGTTTTTTGATCATGGGATTGGCATGGCCTTTTGCTACCTCCTATTTTTCTTGAATTATTTTCTATAATATACCTTTGACAAAAACAAATTAACATTGATTTTACCAAAAAGAGATTAAAAATAAGAGTTGAGAGTCCCACAGAGATGTTTTTATTGCTGTGTAATAGTCGTGACTTCTCAGAATGCTGTGATAAGCCTGTGTACCTGAAAAATGTGAGCTCGTACATGGTCCAAATCCTGTCTGTGGGATAGCACTGTGCCATCTGAGCCTATGCTGTAAATATAATCGGCAGATAAAAAGGCCAGCTGCAACGAGCCATTTTAAAGATTAGGGACCATTTAAAAACACACACCACGTCCTGCCTCTTAAATGTTACGTGGCAAGATACTCTGGTTTTATTTCTAAAGTTTCATGCAAAGATCAGGCAAGCAGCGTGGAATCCTACATACCACCAAGCTGACTCAGAAGCAAGGGTTCCACATTCCTTAATTAGCAGTATCAGAAAAGCACCCCTTCCTGCAAGTGGAGTTTCTCATTTCATCCAGCTACTCAGTTGGCCCAACACATCGCACGAGGTCATGGAGAAGATTTCCATAATTTTGGAAAGGGAGACAGTGTTGTGCAATTTGTTTTATTAGTTTACTTTGTTTTTGTTTTATTCATTATATGCTATTCCATTGTATTCTAATTTTTTGCAGATGGAAGATGTCCAGGGTGACATTATGCATATTCTTCTTTGTTTCTAGACTTTATGGACACCCTGTCTCTATTGAGATCACAGTTGAGAGCAGAATGAACACTTCACCAACCTGAAAATACAGTTCCCTTCATGATTAATCAAAAGATTCAAAGTAAGGTGCTGGGCCAAAAGTTTGTTTTTGTTTTTGTTTTTTTTAGCACCAATTACTTAAATGAAGCTCCTGATCTGTATTAAAGTTCTCTGGCAGAAGTCATACAGGGTGCAAGAACGTGAGGAGGATTTCCAAGGAAGATTACACCGTTTTCCAATGTGATATATTTCATTCTTTTTGAAAAGACAAGGGCCCCCAGCCGTATTGCAGCCTTCACCAAAACGTCAAATTCTCAGGAAACATTCTCCTTGTCAATATTGGATTTAACCCTTATTAACAGTTATTCACTTTGAACTACAGAGGTTTTAAAGAAATGTAAAATAATGCTAAGCAGGTGATGGACAGACACTTTAAAAAAACTATCTGGAAAACATTGTTTTTGCACATGGAGGGACCCTACCTATATCTGTGCTACATGACGTATTATTCTATTTTCCGCTTTTAATCCTGTCTTCCTTACACTGTGTCTTATCAAAGAATTCTCCTCTTTGACCACCAGATTGATAAATTTATATTTACTTTTTAATTAAGTACTTGAGCTGTAAATATGAGGGTAGACAAGAAAAGCTCATAGTCTTAAACCCCAAGAGAAAGCCATGTGTTTGTCTTAGTGGCAAACCTGTCTTCTCAGGTGTCTAAGACAGAGCTAAGAAGGTGTACTTAGGAATTTTATTTCTTCTGATGACGTCTTCTGACATTGGAAAATGTCTGAAGCTGTTTAGTGGGGTAGACCAACTCTTGATGGGATCTCTTAAGAATGAAAACCTTTTCCAAATATATGGTGATGGAAGGAGAACTGCCTCTGGGTGGTGAACACACAATGGGATTTATAGATGATGTAATACAGAATTGTACACCTGAAATCTATGTAATTTTACTAACAATTGTCACCCCAATAAATTAAAAAAAAAAAAAAATGAATGAAAACCTTTCCTTCTGATGCCAGAAAATAATTACTTCTTAACACTACACGATAACAACGTGATCATTACAATGAAAAGTGTATTTTAAAATTCATTTACTTTAAATAACAATTATGTCCAGTTGAGTCCAGAGCTAATGGACAGTGGCTTAAATTAAATAGAACTTGGGCTTCTGGTGTTCTTGGGTTATATAAGAACAACAGTTTGAATTGTCACCCCAATAAATTTAAAAAAAAGAAAAAAGAAAAAAAAACAACAGTTTGACATTACCCCTGACTCAGTTTGCCTATTTCCTCCTTATATCACAAGATACTATGAGGGTGAATGAAAAGTACCCTGTGGCCATTGTATTGTCTTTGTGAAGAAACATTAAGATGTCATAGTTTTGTTTTGTTTTTCCTCGAAAATAATGTTTATAAAAACAGTACATTGTAAGACATGGACCAGAAATCCAAGAAGCTGAGTCTTCTCTCACCCTTCGAAGAAATCAAGACTGAAGTAAAATTGTTGTTATTCATATTTTGGGGATATTATTCATACCTAAGAGAGTTTTTCTTGTGGCAAAAAGATGATCCCTGAATTCACTCTATAGTCTGGTCTCCTTCCGTGTCTGTATATTAGAAAACAATTTCTGCCCTTCTCTTTACTTTTCCAAGTTATTAACGATTTTATCTTTCTGAGTTTTCAAGCAGGCAGTGCAACATTTAAATCCACCAGAGAAACACTGGAACTTTAACCTGTAATAATTCAAAGCTTCTGCTTTGGACACAGGACACCCACCCTCCGCAGTATATTCTATTCTATTCTGTTTATATAGATCCATGTGAATGGTGCCCACCTGGAGTCGGTCGATGGACTGAAGTAATCTTAGCAGACTGTGATGGTTTGCGCACAACCACTGCTTCTTTGTCACATAGCTGGGCCTGCTTCTGGTGAACCCCGTGCTAGATAGAGTGATCTGAGAGGCCTCCTGGCCTTGTTGATATTTCTTTACTTATCAGTGGATCGTAAGTTGGAGTATTTCCTTAGTCATAGAGACCGGCCGTTTATTGGGACGTTCTCCGTAGGAACTACAGTTGAAGATAACAAAATGGTTATTTAAACATGAATATGAAAGAAAAAAATTTTTCCTGGTGTTTAAGATTATTTTGCTATTTTCTGACTCTTAAACTTGTAGCTGTTTTTGAGTGGAGATCTGATTTTTTTAGTATGATTCTTCTTCTTTCCTAGTATGACTTTTGAATGTTTAAGTCTTTTGAAAACATTTACGTGTTCTGACCAGCCAGCAACCCTGAATGTCTTCTATAGTTCCTAAGATTAAGAAAATAGGAGAAAGCTAGAGAGATTTGGCAAGCAAGTAGGTAATGATCTGGCAAGGAAAATTCTTGAGCAAGAGTATATGGGTTTGAGTTTATTGGAACATTTGAAAGCAATTAAAATTTTTTTTTCCCCCTCAAACTTATTTTTGTCCTTTTTACTTTAAGCACACACAGGCATACAACTGAAAACTAACAATACAAGTATAAATGAATCATTAAGCTGATCAAGCCAAGAAGAGACTACCAGGGAATTTTATAACATATTGATGGAGTTTCTAATCCATTCTCAAGCTTATTGTAGGTGTCAAGATATATCCTTTAAGAAAAGTTGACCAGATCCTCAATATTCAATTTTAATTTATATGTATTGACCTGATACAGAATTCCTGCATAATGTCAAAAAAATACTATCTTCCAAATTGTGGACCTAGGCATGGAAATGAGACCTCTATGGTTAAACTATATATAAATGTGTGTTGAACTAATGCAAATAGAATATAATAGAGGCCCAGTAGACGAATCACACTTATTTGTGGTAACTCCACAATGACCTAGAAGACTGTTATTAAGCCTATGTAACCGCCATATTTTAAATACAAGTATTCTCAAATTTTGCAATATCCTTCAAAAAAACCAGAGGATATATTCTAGTATGCAATGGACCACCTTAAAAAATATTTTTTGATTTTTATGATTAGAAAGGCTTACTGTTCCTCATAAAGTTTGAAAATTGCAGAAAACACCCATAAATCCAACACATATAACACTCAGAAACAACCATGGGTCCTATACTGGTATGTTTCCTTGCAGCTTTTTTTTTTTTTTCAGCTGTACAAAAAACAATGTAATAGTTCGATTACACCCCTCACAAAGTGGTCACCCCCCTTCCCCAATCGACTACCCCTCTGATATGTATATAGCTGTTACATCCTTGCAGCTTTTTAAAAATGGAACAGTACTTAGTAACATTCTGCCCTTCTTCACCTGATTGTTACAATGATGATTTTCCTCAGTATTAAAAATGTTAGCTTCTTAAGTCACATCTTTTCTTTCTCTTGTAAAAATGTGTAAAATAGAAATGCTGTACAAGCTCCCCCACCTCCCCTCACCACCATTCCCCCACAACTCCCTTTGTTCGAGCAGAATGGTGCAGAATATCTGTGAAAGTGAAACAGAAACAAACAAACAAACAAAAAACTCATTTCACTGACAGTTGAATCAAAACCCTAATAAGTAAAGACTATGATACCACTGAAATTCTCTTTCCCCTCCCCTAGTATCTTAAGATATTTCAGAGTGAATTATCCAGGAATAAAGACTACAAAGGGGATATTCACATTGTAAAGTAAAACCAAGTTGACAGAGTAATTATCTCCTTTTAAAAAATCTTCACTCTGGTCATAGTAGTGACCTCTAGGGAGGGGACCAGGGAGACTGGGGACCACCGTGGGAGGGGGACTGGCTTTTCCCTGTGCCCTCTTTGTACCTCTTGAACTGGATATCAGAAGCAGGTATTAACTTCTTTTTAAAAATACATATGTAGATTTTTAAGTACAATAATATATGTGTCTGTATTACAATCTTAAGGGACCAAGCTCACTCAATAAGAAACAAACCGTCTCTCTCTGTCTCTTAGTCCAGAAGGTTCTTAGAACGCCTCCCTTGTCTCACTTTCCATTTCAGAATCAAACTTTATTTGGGGAGGGCGGTGCACTGCAACTAAAAATAGGACACCTGTTCCATTTTGTCCCTGAGTCAATTGTCAGAAAAGCCTTGACAACGCCCCCAAAACTAATTTATCTGCCCATATAAAATAGAAACACCTGAAGATATTTATAAAATGAATCTTGGCAGCATTTTGTATGGTTTCTATTCCAAGTGTTTTTGGGTTTTTTTCACTTTTTTTTTTTTTTTCACGCATTCTCCTGACTCGTCCCACCTGAAGATGGTAAATCAGGGACTGGAAGTTTTACTGGTGTCTGGTTTGGAATCCAAAGTGGGAGATGCCATGTGAGGGCTGCTTCCGGGCACCAGCCTCAGACCGGCTTCCCCTCCCTCCCACTCCCCTGCGGGTGTGATTAATTCATTTTCTGAAGCGTCTGTTTAAATCCATTCTCTTTCTGAGTCAGTATGGACTTTGCTCATCTTATTTCCTTGAACTATTTCCACCTGACACGGATGAGCAATTGCAATGAAGCAGTTTCTTCCGGAGTACAAAATGGATAATTTGTGCTTACACAGATGTAAAAAGATGGACAATGTGAGTTTTCCTTCCAAAACGACGAGTGAATCTGGCTATAATTCACAGTATTAAACATCGCAAGATCTGTAATTTGATATACAGCATGAGAATCTACTATGGGACGCCTCTCTTTTTTTGTCTTTATTCTATTTCAATGGGACTTTATTCTATTGCCATTGGAGAACGAGCCAGGGACACACTAGTAATTAGCCCAACAACCCAGGCAGGGCCACCCTTGTAACAGAATCTGCCCTGACCTAACACACCAGACTTGACTGACAAAAAGTTTGATTGTGCAATTTTCTCAGTAAGCTGACCTGAGGCTAGTCCCGTGTTTGCTTTCTATATACTAGACAATGTGTTTACGACATTTTGGATTCTTCCACACCAAGCACTTTTTGCTTGTTAACACGGCTGGAACGGTTGTGCCTTATTCTGAGATTGTATTTTGAGAACCGGCGGTGAAAGTTGGGATTTTTCTCTTCCTCCTCTTTTTTGTCCCTCCTGCTTTAAAAACAAGATAAGCCTGTATGCAAATAGAGTCCCCAGTAACCACAGTAACATTCTCAACTTTATTTATTGAATTGCAGAGTCTTCCTTCGCCCGCTTAAGCTCTATTTGCATACCTTTAACATTAGCAACATTTATTCCAGTAATGAGTCATTTGAGACATGTTCTGGGTTTACAGCTCTCAACCCAGCTGGATTCAACAGTACAAACGCCAGAAGAATGGATGCCTTCTATATTAAAACTCAGGACTCTTTATGTGCAGAGAGAGACAGAGATAGAGGGTTTTTTTGTTTGTTTGTTTGTTTTTTGTTTGTTTAATTCTGAAGTTGAACTGTGCCTGAATGACTTCAAGATAATATTTGAAATATATTTAGTTATGTATTTCACACACTAAAGAAATATACTATATGACCTTCTCATTCTATAAAGGGGTAAATGACAGGCTATGCTCTTCTTGTGCTGAATCTAACTATAGTCTCTTAAAGGGGAGTAACAGCTTTATATTTTTTAATATTTTTAATAGCTTTAGTGAGATATAATTGACTCGTAACATTGTGTACGTTGAAGATATACAATGTGTTGATTATATTTTGATTGTTTTTAAATGTAAAGAAAAAAAGGGAAAAAAAGAGAGAGAAACGACCTCAATGCTTTTTCTCAGAAAGAACAGGAAGCCTGAAGGAGGAAGTATGTGACGGTTTATTTTTCAACAAGTCCATGTTATCAAGTGAATGAAATTCCTCTGGAAGCTCTAAAAATGAAGATCGGAGGGTGGCTATGTTCAGATAGCACAAAGGCTCCGCAATATTTAGAACCTTTTTTCAAAGTTAAGTTATTAATGAAAGCCAATTATTGCACTTTTCCAAAAGGAAACACTGAGTCATTCATGAAATGATCTAAGATTTCGAAACTTGCTTACACCATTTTTTTTTTCCCTCCTCCTTCCCTACCTGTGCCAAAAGCAGGCTCAGAAAAGCCAACCAGTAACCATGGCCTAAATCCAGGGAGCCGGCAGCAAATTAGCCCTGAGACTGGAGTAATTTAACCAAGATTCCTAAAGTCCTAAAGGGAGACTGTCTCAGCAGGATGCCTCCACCACTGCCTGGGTCCGGAGGGGAGGGGACAGAAGTCCCTGGGGGGTGTGGGGGGGCGATTAACTAGTTCTGGCACAGCCATTATTTGGCCTTACCCTTGGCCTGCCTCCAAGTTTCATGTGGAACAGCAGATGGGCGTGGGCCCACAGATAGGCAGGCCCGTGTTTTCAGGAGGCATTACATATTTATGGCAGAGCCCTACAGAATTTGGCTGGAGGTGGGGTACCGATGAGCATGCGTTTGGCGAGGAAATACCGACTTCTTGGTCCATTTATGGAGAGAGCTTAAGCTCGTGTCATTAAACCTTGTCCAGAGACAGTCAATAAACGCTTGGGTCAGGAATAAACTTTGTGAGTGAGGTGGTTTTAACCCCAAGAGAGCGTCACCCTGTCCCTTGCCAAGGAAGAGTATTTCTAGGTACCTATTTTTCCAAACATGACTTTGGAGAAATTCACTAAGAGTTAAACCGTCAACGTTTCTGAATGGGCCGAGTGGAAGCAACTTATTTCATCTTTACAAATAACTGTAAATCCATGTAGACAAATAATGTAGACAAGGAAACAATGTTTTGATCCAAACAATACAGAAAAGCTTGGAATCGTGCCTCCTTAACAAACGCCTTGCGTTTGCATTGTACTCTTAAAAGGAATTTACAGATACGTTATCTTAATGTCACTCTGCCAGGTAGAGAGGGGACCCGCATACTGTCCCGTTTCACAGATTAGGAAAGGGGTGGCTCAGAGAGACCCTCAGCTTTCCAAGGTCACAAAGTTAATCACTTGCAGAGCCCAAACTTCCTTCCAGGACTCCTGGGAAAGAGGACTCACTGGTTCTCCCACTGTACTTTCCTGTGATCTGTATGTCCCCTACCTTATATCCAGACTCCGTGAGCTCCTAAGTCAGCTGTTACGTGCAGCCAGTGCTTCTCAACTCCCAGAATTCCCAAGGAGCATTCAAGTCTTGTTTTCACTCCCTACCGTGAAGAGCCTGCTCCTTTTTCACAATGGGGGATGTACCTATTTGAGAAGGAAGTAGGGTCTGGTATTAGTGTAGAATGACTTCCTCTTTTTCTCCTTGAATTTATTTTGGTATTACTTTATCCCAACACCTAAAAAAATAAAAAAAATCCCAGATTCTGTACTACATATGAGGGACATTTTTAGAAACACCATGTCTCATCCACTGAGGTGTTACTAATAGTCCCCAGTGATTTTTAATTAATTTCCTGTGTGTATATTTTTCACATTTTTTTTACAGTGATCTTTTTTTTTTTCCTCAGTCATTTAGGACAAAAGTTATTTTTTAAAGCTATCTTATTTTTGTGGACCTCACATTGTGTAATTCACACAATGGGTTGTTATCCCTAACACCACTAGAAAGAAATACTGCGGAGTTTCATGACACACCATTAGACAGTCATTCAGGTCTCACTTATTTAGAATACACCCAGTGAGCACTGGTTAAAAATTGATGATTCCGGCGCAGTCTTTCTCAAGTGATTTTTGTAAAATACCTAGGAGACGCTTGAACATTCTGTTAGCGTTTACAATCACGGGGAGAAGGGCAGAGGGTGGTGTTCATGAGGAATATTGCTTTATTACTCAGCTAAAAGTCCCTTTGGCACCGAAAGTCCCTTCTCCTTGGTGTTGCAGGCTAGGAGAAGTAAGCATTTTCTCTCTCTCGCTGGCATTTTTACTATACAGAAGAGCTGTCTTCTGTAAACAATTCCATTTTCAAAATATGTGAAAAAGAAAAACGTTGTTCTTTTAGTGAATGATTTCCCACCCCCAATGGTTACAGATCCTTCCCTCTCATTGAAGACTTATTTGCTGAGCAGTCACCATTGGGGGAGGGGTAGTTGTCCCCAACTCACACTGCAATAATGGCAAACATTTTTCTATCTTGCTCACCACGTAACAAGTGCTATTCTAAACATGTTATATGCATTAGCTCAGTGAATCCTTACTACTGCCCCATGGGGCAGGTCCCATTTTACAGAGGAGTAAACTGAGGCACAGAAATGTTAACTAACCTGCCCAAGATCATACAACTCAGGGGCCTCATTATTATTCTTTGTTCCCTACAGGCATTAATGCAGGCTGCAAACTTTCCACGAAGGTAGCTCACTGACCTCTGTCCCAGAGGCATCCTTTTTTCCGAATGTCACAGGAGTGTAGGTGAAAGTAGGAGAGTGTCTGTAAGGAGACTTGCATTGAATAGAGAGCAGGAAAGCCATGGAGAAAGAGAAGATGTGTGACATTGGTCTGGGTCAACACTTTACTTCTACCCATTAATGTTTCCTATAAATCTTTGAGCCAACTGGGTTGTTGCGACACAAACACGTAGTGATACCCTCGCTAGGTCAGGTCAACTAGAAAATATGACGTATGCTTAAAAGTAAGTGCTACATGCTTTAGCTTTGAACAAGCACATTCAGGTCATTTTAAATGCTTATGAAACTTTAATCACACAATGTTAAAACTTGGAGGATTTTATTCACTAGCTGAAGGACTCGTAGTTACTATCTAAAAAAACAGCAAGCAACAAGCAAACTAGAAACAAACACAAAAGAGAAAAATGAAAAAAACAAACACAACCAAGCAAACCCACAACAAATTAAACTTAGTCATAACGCTTGAGAAAACATATATTCTGCCTAATTATATTTTCTGCTTACTCAGATTTCCACGAACAAAAGTTTGCTTTCATCTTTTATATATGTAAGTGCGTATTTTAAAGTGTTTATGTGTCTATGTAAGTCTTTCTTGTACATTTTTCAATGTACAAGAAATATTTTTCAATCTTTAAACATGTGCAGGATGGTAAACATGTCACCTTTTATGAAACAAGGTTAGATATCAATAAACTAAACCTAGAGTAGAAAAAAGTATCATTTTTCTCAGATAATTCACAATTCTTCAGTGTTCTCATTGTGAACCAAATGAATAATCCTTTATGATGAAGAGAACATTAAGTTTCACCTACATGGACTTCATAACATTCCCTGGAAGCTTCTTTTTTTTTTTTTGGACCGAATTCCTAATATCAGTTCTGTTCTCATGGTTTATCTCTTCCTCCTTCTAAAGGGAAGTGAAAAAATAAAAGGGCTCAGTTTTTATACACACACACACACACACACACACACACACACACATACATTTTTAAATGCAGCACATGCTGTGTGGATATTGCAGTGCAATTTTAATAAGAGAAAGTAAAGCTATCTCTGGGACACAACTGAACTGTGCAGAACTTATGTGGGTCAGGGCGGCCGGTTGGCTCAGTGGTTAGAGCACGGTGCTCATAACACAAACAAACGTTGCCAGTTCGATTCCCACATGGGCCAGTGAGCTGCGCCCTCCACAACTAGATTGAAAACAACAACTTGACTTGGAGCTGATGGGTCCTGGAAAAACACACTGTTCTCCAATATTCCCCAATTTAAAAAAAAAAAAAAAAGAACTTATGTGGGTCATTAAAACTTTATCTCAAGTTGCTGGACACTAAAGAATGCATGCAAATGCTATGACAAGTATAATTTCATTAAGCTTTCCATTCTGTTCTCATCTTAAAGTTGAACTGAAGGTTCTCATCTTAAAGTGAACTCAGGATAAATCTCCTCAGAAAAAGTCAAAATGATTTCATTGTATGAAAGAGATCGATGGAATTTTAGTTCTTATTAAGCAAAATAGATTTATATTGATAAAACCAAACACCACAAGTGCCAAAGGAGGAGAAGCAACCTCCTTCCCAACCCTCCTTTCATTAAGGTCTCCATTCACCCAAACCTTAATGAAAGGGAAACATGGTAACTAAATGCAGCCAAATGTACCGTCTATGTACAACCCTTGGATTTCTCGTGCCTTTAGCATTACAAATCTTGGATTTAAATAGATACAAGAAGAGATTTATGAAATGATTAATCTGCAATCTGAGTAAAGTCATGATAGAGTGCAATATACATGAGAATCTTACACCCATGGAGAACCATTCAACAACATACATCGATGGCAGACCTGCTCTTCCAGGCAATATTTTAGGGGACAGGGGTACATTGATACGTAATGTCAATATGCTATATATAATATATAATGTCAATGTAATAATATATAATATACTCACAAGGTCCTTGAAAATATAGTTAACTTTCCTGCAGCCATGACGAGATTGGAGCCTTACAAAACATGACTAGGCACATTCCTTTTCTTTGGCTTATTCGCTGAAAATGTATTGAGCACCTACTATGTGCCAGAACCTGTGCTGGCGCAAAAATGCAGAATTGCACACACACACAAAATCATTGCCCTCACTGGAGTCAGAGTTTTAGCCAAGTAAACAGACAGCTCATTCTAGTGGATCTCAACCATCTATCTGTAAGAGCTAGAATTAACAACTGGCTTGATTAAAATGCATATTGGTGGGGCCTTCCTGGAAGCCTAGAGGTCTCTCACCCTCTGAGTGTCACCCCAGGGGATTTAGATGCAGGTGTTCTTAGCCTGCATCTTGCAGAAAGTACTTAACGACAATTGGAGTCAGTGCTCAGTAGAAAATGTACCCAGCGCTGAGAGGGCCGCCTTCATGAGAAACAAGAGGGCCCATCCATGACGCTTTTAGGGGCCCAGAAAAATGTTTTTATTTTAATGTCTTTTAAAGCCAGAAGATAAAAATGAATGTAACAATAATGAGTATATAATAATAAATCCAGCCTGGATTTTATTTGTCTTTAGGCCCAGGCCATTGCAAAATGTAATTTTGAATATCCTTTTGTGGAGGGAGAGGCCCACAAAGGCGAAAAGAAGGCGAAAACACCCTAGGCTCACGATACTCCTGCTGCTATGGGAAACGTATACATATGTATAAGGGACCTGGCCCTGGAAGTGGTGAGAGTTGGATAAGGCTTCCAGGTAGAAGGGACAGTTGAACTGAGAAGACCTGCAGAGAGAATAGAAATCAACTATGCTAAAGTCAGGGAAGGAAGAAATAAGCAGGGAGAAGTTAGAAAATGGAAGGGATTTCTAAGTAGAGGGAGCAGGATATGCAAAGTCCCTGGGGTAGGAAAGAGCATGACCAAGTGGGGAACTAAAAGACAACAATAAGGTTAGAGAAACCACAGCCTGGGAAGGAATAGTGTGAACTGGGGCAGGGGCCAGTAAATGCCAGCCTTACAGACAATGAAAACTACGGGTCTGTTTTTTCTCCCCTCCTTTGCCTTATTCCTATTTGCTTCCAAGACGGGATGAATCTTTCAGATATATTGATTTTTGTCTCATTGATTTGCCAAGTGTGCATGAGCATCTACTTTTAGCTTTTGCTGTTGTTATCTTTTTAATGCTACTAACCATCTAGATTTTTGTTTCTTAGGGTTTGGGGGTACCTTTTAAAAAAAGAAGGAAGAAAAAGTTCAGCATGAACAAACTTCTTTGTCTTCCAGAAGTTTGCTTGGTTTCTTTGAAACGGAGATTTGATAGTTAGGTGACATAATCGCGTTGTCATCACTCGGGCCACAGTTTGGAAGTATCTCAAAAGCTTTATGTCTGATTGTAAGAATATTTGTGAAGACTTTAGTTGCAAAATACTAATTCTGTTCTGGGAGGGGAGGGGAGAAATGAAACCGTGAAGACTATGATTTTCATTTATCATCACACTCCACGTTTGCAGTACAAGGCACACGAAATTGCCTCATCGTGTCACACAGGGGCCTCCTGTAACCACACCCCTTTAGCACATTAGGAAGGGCTGGGAATGGTGACAAACAGAGGAAACACGCAGTCTGAATGGGCAGCTATATTTAGCGTTAGCCAGATATTGAAGTGTGAAAATGCCGATCTAATACTGATGAATAGTCCACTTTTTCAAAAGAAACCAGAAACCTGGGTTTTTATGTGAAGTCTCTCAACTTTCTAAACACCACAGACCAACCAAAATGCACCTGTGACAACCTTCTGCCTGTGAACCTCAAGTTTGGGGTCACTGCTGTGGCTTTCTACAACTCCAGGGGGCGCCACTCATAGCACAGTGCCTTGGAGCGGGGCAACATGGAAACCTCACCTTCCCATCTCAACCTTCTCATTCTTACCGCTAGAATTTACGCTCATGCTTGTTTCAGTCTCAGCCTGAACAGTGGCCGACCCACACTAAGCACTCAATAAATATTTGTTGAATGAACCAAGATCTTGCCTTTTGTACAAAGATTTGCCATCTGACCCTCACTGTTTCTCTCCTTCCGAAATCTTCCTAATCAATACCATCTATCCGTCCTATCTCCACAGCTGATAAGCTGTCTGACCTTGGACAGGTTACTTGACCTTTCTGTGTTTCTGTTGTCTCACCTGTAAATGACAATAATTGCCCTTAATCTTATGAGAACCAATTAGTTACTGTGTGTAAAGTGCCTAGACAAGGTCTGGCACATAATAAGTACTCAATACATGCTAGCTGGTGATTATTATTAAATTGTATCTTAATTGATCATCTTGTATTTTTTGTATCTTTCTCTCAATTGCACTTAAATAATCTTATAGGTGCTGATTCTATGACTTTTGTCTTGGTTTCTCTCACAGCAATTACCATGGCAACAACTACAGAGTAAATACTCAATAAATATTAGGGAATTGATAAAGATAAATTTTAGCCACTCTATTACTTAGAATAAGAATCAGTTGTGAACAACAACAACTAAAACAAGATAAGAGTTGATTTCTCCCTCATGAAAAATAGATTTGGAGGAAGCCAGTTTAGGACGGTGTGGCACTCCATCACGTCAAGAACTGGGCTCTTTTGATCTTACTGTCCCCCCATCCTTTCATGTGGCAGCCACATGATCCAACATAGCTGCTCAAGCTCCAGCCATCACACCACATTCCAGCAAGCAGGAAGAATGGGGGAAGGTCACAAAAGGAGACATGCCTCTCTAAAGACACTTCCAGGAAGTCATATATATATATATATATATATCCAGGAAGTCATATATATATGTATGTATACACACACACACACACACACACACACACACATATTTATATATCACTTCCCCTTATAAACCATTGGTCAGAATGTAGTCACATAACTACCTCCCCTCAGGGGCAAAGGAGGCTAAGAAACATACTCTTTTATCTGGGTGGCCATGTACCACTGAAAGTTGGGGATTTTGTTGCTGGAGGAGAAGGGGAGACAGACATTGGGGCAACTAGTGGTCTCTTCCTGGCAGTTGAGTTTGCTATGGGAGGACAACAGAGAGAGGGAATGATTCCAGCCCTAATAAAGGAAGCCGTTGACATGGGCCTGGCTGAGATTTTGGTAAAAGCACTGCTTTATCTACCACTTAAAATTCTAATAATACTTTTAGGATTGATGGCTTTTCATTTACAATTGTCGATGTTCACTTATAATGGAACTCCCTCAGGAAGAAAGACATCTCCATAAAACCAGTTGATTAAGAAGTTTCTATTATACACGGACAGTTTCAAGCAAACACCAAAGTAGAGAGAAGAGCACAATGAACCTCCATGTACCCATTATGCAGCTTCAACTACTGTCAGCTCACGAACCTCTGGTACCGTCTGTGCCCCCACTCGCTCCACTGTGTTATTTTGATACAAAACCTAGACGCCATATAATTTTATATACAGTAGCCCCCCCCCATCTTGGATATGTTCCAAGACCCAGTGGATACCCAAAACTGCGGATAGTACCAAATCCCATGTATATTGTGTCTTTTCGTGTACATACACACCCATGATAAAGCTTAATTTATAAATTAGGCACAGTAAGAGACTACCAATGATGACTGACATTAGAGAAATTATAACAATATACTGTAATAAAAGTTACGTGACTGTGTTCTCTCTCTCTCTCAAAATACTGTATTGTCCTGTACTCACCCTTCTTCTTGTGATGATGTGAGATGATGCAATGCCTACATGATGAGACAAAGTGAGATGAATGATGTAGGCATCTGATGTAGCGTTTGGCTACGATTAGTGTGACGTGAACGTAAGCATTTCAATGCCACCACCCGTCAATCTGATAACAGAGATGGCTACTAAGTGACTAACAGATGGGGACCACATACAGCGTGGAGACCCTGGACAGACGGATGACTCATGTCCTGGGCGGGACGGATGGGGACACGCGAGATTTCATCATGCTCCTCGGAAGGGTGCGCCATTTAAAACTCATAAATTGGTTATTTCTGGAATTTTCTACTTAATATGTTCTTTAATGTCATCCCAGGTTTTTGCCAGTGTTTCCGTTTCCCTGTCTCATAGATTTTTTTTTTTAAAGTTTGTTTGACTAAGAATCCAAACAAGGTCATTTCAGTGCAGTCAGTTGACACATCTCTAAGTCCCTTTTAATCTATAGCTGCACAGTGCAACACAGTAGCCACCCGCCGCATGTAACTATATAAATAAATGAACAGTTATTAAATGAAAAAGTCAGTCCTTGAGCCACACAAGCCACATTTCAAGTGTTCCATAGTCATGTATAGCAAATAGAGAACATTTTCATCATCGCAGGAAGTCCTAGCGGACAACAGCTCTCTGGAGGATGCTCCAGACCCTTTTTTCCCCTTGTAATTGATTAGGTTGGTGCAAAAGTAATTGTGATTTAAAAGGTTAATAATAATTGCAACAACTGCAAATACTTTTGCACCAACCTAATAGTTCTTTAAAAAAAAAACCCACACAATTGGGGTGTTTGTCCTGTCAAGGTGCCCACATTTTAAACTCTGCTGATTCCAAACCCCCATGTCATTTAGCATGTTTCTCCTTTCTCTGTACTCCTATAAACCGGGAATTAGAACAAAATAGTCACGGGGATGTAAAGTACAGCACAGGGATTATAGTCAATAATATGGTAATAACTACATATGGCGTCAGGTGGGTACTAGACCTATTGGGGGGATTGCTTTGTAAGGTATATAAAGTGGTCTGACCACTCTGATGCACACCTGAAACTAATATTGACTGTCAATTGTAAGTGAAAAATATTTTTTAAAAATTAAAAAACAAATAAACAAAAAAACAGGATTCGACTATAGCCTTGATCAAATTCAGGGTTGATTCCTTGGTGCCATTTAAGATGACAGGCAACCCAGTTCTTGGTATTATGTGAAAAAGCACACAGAGAGATCAAAATCTGGAGGGATGCACCCCAGAACATTATCAGTAGTTATTTGGGGGAAGCAGAACGACCTTAGTTTTTGCCTTATTTTTGTTGATCTATGTTTCATTCCTTACTCCACAGTAAGCATGCCTTTCTAATGAAATAATAGCTGGTATTTATTGCAAACAATGTGCCAAGCGCTGTGCTGGGAGACTCATTTACATTAGCTCATTGAATCCTCGTGGCCTTCGATGAGGTAATTATTATCTCTATTTTGCAGTAAACACTCAGGAAAATTAAGTAACTTGTCCAAGGTCATATGGTCAGTATTTCATGAAGTCTGGATTTAATCTCTCAACTGCCTGACTCTCAAGGGATTCTGATTTTGGTAAGTGTGGCATGTGGTCTGAGAGACTTAATTTCTGGAAAATACTTTCAGGTTATTCTGAGGTAGACCTGGGTCTGGGACCCGAAGTCCATCTCTGCCCAGCACACTGCACCTTCCTCCACAAATATCTCATCTCACTGTGCCAAATCCACTCTCAGCTGAAGAATATTCTCGGTCTGACACATACGAAGCCTCAAGCCGGATGCCTGCACAGAATGTGTGCTCCACAAATGTGCCTCCCTCCCTCCCCCTGCTTCTTGGTGTGGGGGTCACCACACCCCGACTGTCTGTCCCAGCAGTGTCTTCTCACAGGTGCCATTCTCTCACCACTTCGTGCAAAGCTCGCACCAGATGCCAGGTACCTTAGGGACACCACGACACATTAGTGCCCCAAAACAAACAAAAATTCCTGCTGTGTAGACCTCAGAATTGGAGGTTTGGGAGGAGAAAAAAGCAAATAAATAAACAAGATAGTAAGTTCAATGTAGAAAAAGCCAGATGTTAATAAGCTATGGAGAAAGAATATGGACATCAGTGTTTTGCTGGTGTGTGTGTGCCACAGGGTGTATGTGTGTACATATAATTTTTGAGAGGATGGCCAAGAAAGTACTCTGTAATGCAGGGGTGGACACACTGGGGACTGGGCCAAACCCAGCCCACTGCTTGTTTTTGTACAACTGAGCTAAGGAATGGTTTTTCCATTTTTAACTTGTTGGACTGAAAATCAGAAGAACACTTTGTAACACATGAAAATGGTAGGAAATTCCATTTCCGTGTCCATAGATAAAGTTTTATTGGAACACAGCTCTGCTCATTTGTTTATTGTCTGTGGTGCTTTTGCATGACAATGGCAGGCCAAAGAGACCCCGTGGCCCACTATGGCAAAAATATTTACTCCCTGGCCTTTTCCAGAAATAGTTTGGCAATGTGAACCCTAAGTGTCATTTGAAGACAAAGACCTGAAATAAGTGAGGGAGCAAGTCATGCATTTATCGGAGGGAAGATCCAAACAGATGCCACAGTACATGCAAAGGCCCTGAGGTAGGATCATAGCTAGTATGTTCTTGGCAAACAAGAAACTCACTGTGACTGGAGCAGGGCGGGTGAGTTCAGAAAGCATAGGGGACCAGATCATGTCCAGTCCATTGTAAGGACTTTGGCTTTTAGCCTGAACGAGATGAGAGTCATGGCAGTTTTGTGGGGAGGGTTGATGTGGTCTGGCTCATTTGAACATATTTTCCTTTTTTAAGAATAGACTAAAGGTGGGCTGGGGGCAAGGATGGAAACCGTGGAACCAGCTATGAAAGCATTCTAATAATCTACACAAGCAGTGATGCAGGGTTGAACCGGGGAAGTGAGGGAATTGCTAGGATTTCTCCAGTGGGATTCTTCATACATTTTGAAGGCAGAGTCACAGGATTTGCTCTGGCTTAGAAACGGTAGCTGAGTGAAACGAGCTGTCAGGGATGAGTCTACGGTTTGGGGCCTGAGCCAACAGAAGACCGAGATGCTCTTCAGCAGAGCTGGAGAATTTTCTTTAGCAGAGTGGGAGAAGTCGGTTGGATGGGGGAGGATGAGGTGCTCAGTCTGGGTGATGCTAAACTTGAGATGGTTTTAGACATCCAAGAGGAGACGTCGAGTAAGTAGCTGAGTGTGGGAGGAGGGTGCCTGGGGAACGGCTCAAGTCTGAGATATATATTTAGGTGTCATTGTATGGCCCCATGAGACCTGGATGAGATCACTGAAGCAACGAGTAAAGACAGAAAGGATGAACTACAACTCACCAAACGCTCCCCTTCTCCATCCCACAGACCTCTCCAGTGGACGCCATCTTTTTCATAATAAAATCCTAAATTCCTGTCTCATGTCACCCCTTTCTGACCTTGCCTCCTACCAACTGTCTCTTCATCCTATCAGCTCTGATTGCACTGCTCTTGCCTTTTTTCCAACTGGTCCCGACCATGGATGGAGTCCTAGGCCCTTCGTGCGCTCCCGCTTCTGCCTGGAACGCTCCATCTGTCAACTTCTGCATGGCTGGAGGGCTCACTTCCGTTTGAGTACCAGCTCTGCATTCCTGAACCTCCCCCAAATAGCCCCAAACCATCTCGAGCCCAAGACCCTGTTTTATTTTCTTTCTGTCTGTATTTGCCTTCTCCCTCGAGACGGCAAGCTCTTTGAGGGCAAGGACTTGGTCCTATTCCTGAGTAGAGCCTGACACATAGTAGGCACTCAAGTATTTGTTGACCGATTTAATAAAAGGATGGATAAGGCATGACGATTTTCTACTTTTTATAGTCCACATTCTCTAGCCAAAAGCCTAGCAATCTACCAGTGTAGAAGTCGTGGGTCCCAATCGTAAACTGCAGAGCTGAACACCAGACGTGCGTAAAGAAGGGGACTCTGTCTGAGCAAGACGTCGGGTCTTCAAGAGGAGGGCAGGAAATAATCCCGTGTTTGAGCAGCTAAATAAGATGATAAGGACATGCAACTATCAAACAAGGTGGGTCAAGGGGCGGGCAGGGGATCGCTAGGGTTTGTCAGGAGAGGCAAATAAATACAGAAACCTTTCCAGTTCCTCCTTTGCTCTGTCGTTTCAGGGACAGGGGCTTCCTCTTGGATGTTTGGCCAAGCAACTTTGGGTATTTTTCTGCATGGGCAGGAATGCAAACACCAGGAGACCTGCAAGTTGCAGCCAAATAAAGTGACTTTCTGTGGGTCTCTGCCAAAAAGAGGAATCAGCTCTCCTCTAAGGGGCTAAAATAAAAGCCCCTTGAAAGACAAAAGAGGGGAAAACAGCGGTTATGTTGAAAGTACAAAATTTAGAATGGTTCTTGCTGGGACAAAAAGGGGTTTTTTTAGGGCAGTGAAACTGTTCTGTATGATACTGTAATGGTGGATACATATTATGCATTTTTTAAAAAACCCATGGAATGTACAACATAAAGAACAATAACGGTCTTTAGTTAATAATAATGCATCAATATTGGTTCATCAATTGTATCAACTATACCACATAATGAAAGATGCTAATAATAGGGAAACTCTATGGGTGGGGGGAGGAGGGTACATGGCAACTTCCTGTGCTGTGTTCAAGTTTTCCATATACCCACAACCACTCTAAAATATAGTCTATGAATTTTTAAAAAATAGCTTAAAAGTCGTGCTTTTTAATGAGTGTAAACCTTGTGAAGACAACCCTTCATTTCTGAATTGTGGAAGTGGGAAATAGAAACATTTTTTAAGCATATGTATCCCTTGATGGTGGGAAACAATGCCAGCCACCATTCATTAATTTGGAATTGATCCATTGTTCTTGAGTTTGAACAATGTGTGGCTTTGCTTTTGTTGTTGTTGTTGCTTTTAAATGTGAGCATTTTGTCATCCACAGACAGCTCTCAGAGAGCTGTGGCTCTTAAAAGACAATATCAAATGTTTCAACAACTGACAAACCTCAGACTTCCTGTGTTTCTGTAACTTGTAGTTTTCCCTTCCTTCTTCTTTTTATTTGTTAATGATCCCTGGGCTACAGGCTCTCTCTCTCTCTCCCTCTCTCTCTCTCTTCCCTAACTAGATCAGTAGATCAAAGGTGAGGCTTTGCTAAGTAATCAGTGTAATTTCACCCGTGTAGCAAGCCATTAAAAACAGACCTACAGGGTTTTTCAAGGACAACCGAGGTATTGATTTGGCAACCAACCACTCCTGCGGTGCAAGTAGTAGTAATATACAAGGGCCAGTGTTTCCACACCATCCCTATTCCTTACTCACTCTGTCCCTAGTGAAATCCTGCAAGGCTAGAAAAGAAAAGGCAAATACACCCAGCCCCCCAGCTTAGTTCCTGCCTTCAGAAAGGAATTTCACTGTTATAAATTAGACGAGGGAAGAGAAACCTCCTCTTTTCTGTGACAAGCTTTTTTTTTTTTTTTTTTGAGATTTGTTTTCCTGTGCACATTTTTCCTCCCCGTCATTACACCTATATGTAGATTTCTTCAAATAACATATTTCTTATGTAATTTTGTAATTTGCTTTGCATTTCTGGAACGAGGAAACTTTTCTGCTCATTTGTTGTTACAATCTAGATCAGGCGCCCGTGTGATACAATCTAGATCAGATCACCCTAAGCCTTGCAAGGAAATGACTCACCACAATACTGTAACCGAAAGTGTTCTAACACCAGGGGACAAGGCAGGTCATTAACCTCGATACCTCCTCAGCTTAGCCTTCACCTTCAGAGGTTCCCTATGCCCAACTTACCCTGCTACCATCAGCTTTGTTCTGGTTCTGTTTCCTTTGTCCAAATACAAATAATTGATGCTGGGAACTCATCCTCCATCTTTAATTTTTAACAGAATCCTGTGAATTTGTGGTTTTTAATCATCCAGTCTGCTTCCGAACGGTCCTTCCTGGGCCACTTCTAATTTTGCACTTGAATTTTTCTGCACTTAAAAAAATTTTGCACTTCTCATTTGTTGGATTAATGAATGAATAAAACCAAAAATGTTCAGAATAGATCCAAAATTGTCGAAATAAAATATCTTTTTAAAAAAGATAAAATTAATTTTAATTTAAACCAAAAAAAAAAATGTACTCTAAAGCAATGAGTGGGAGAGGTGAACACTGGGCACACCTTTTACTAATAAAAAGGTGTCAAACAATAACACAAACCAACAGGGACATTAAAAAATGAAAAATGTGTATTTTAATTTCCTTCTCAATGTTTTGGTGAAGGCAGATCACAGACATACCCAGAGGTTCGTCATTCTTTTTGAAAAATTATGTGAAATATTTTTCATCTTCCTTTATTTAGTTACATTGCAACAGTGAAAATTGATCACTATTGATAGAAAATTATGATTATTTTACACATTGAGATTCAAGTTGCTAATTTTATTCCACTGATTCTGCATGGAAGCTACCAGATTTGATCCATGTGTTTTGAACAAATATGCTAAAACTAGGCAGGGCTGCAATATGACTTTAATGGGTCCCTTCTTCCATAAAACGTAAAATAAAATAAATGATATTTTATAATTGCATTGGCATAAAAATGAATATATTAATATTAAAACATTTTCTTCATCCTAATCACTTTTTTCTTCTGATGTTAAAAGACATTAAAACTTTTTCATGGGCCCACTGTGTCTAATGGAGAGGTCTGCCCGGGAGAAAGTCATGTCCCTGAAACACGGATTAAATAATCATAAAACTTAATGACGGAAGACAGAAATTTTTTAATATTAAAAAATTCTGTCAGTAAACTGTCACAGTTATGAAAAATATTTGTACTCATTTAGAAAAACACTTCAATACAAAGTAAAAAATCAGCTGAGTGTTCAAATCAGGGGAATATAAATAAATTGTGGTACTTCTATTCAATAGAACAGTATTCCATCACTAAGAAAATCAGAGTTTTCAACAAACGCATAACCGTTTTTTATGTTTGAAATGCAAAAAGTATTTTGAAATGGATTTTCTCCCTAGAGTAACTGAAGGTCTGTGGAGATAGTTACTCATACATTTAGTGAGTAAACTAACATTGACTTTTTGGAAATTTTTGGAAGGCATTTGGATGATACCTATTAAAATGTAAACTGTGCATATTCTTTAATTCCCAAATTTTACTTCTAGGCATTTATCCTATAAATTTATTCCCACAAGTGTGCAGATATAAAAAGGTGTAGATATTCATGGTAACATTGTAACTGGAGAAAATTGAAAAAGAAATTAATATTCATTAGTGAACTGGTTATAGAAATGATGATCTATTTCCACTATGGAATATGCAGTATTAAGTATAATAGTATTAAGAAGGGTAACATAGACATGTAATAACATGACTCATTGGCCAGAATTGTGTTACCTGCTTATTTCTAAACCAGGTGCATTTTTGCTCTCAGGACATGTGGCAATGTTTGGAGATCTTTTGGTTCTCACAGCTAAGGTGGAAGGGGGAATGTTGTTACTGGCATGTAGCGGGTAGAAGCCAGAAATACTGTTAAACATCCTACAATGCATAGGACATCCCCCCACCCCAGCAAAGAATTAATCCGGCCCCAAATGGCAAAAGTTCGGAGGTTCAGAAATTCTGTTCTAAAGTAATCACTGACAAGGAGAATGGAACATACAGATTTTTTTCTGTTAAAGAATTGATTTCTAACAAGGGAGGGTCCAGTATAATATCTGAAAAGAGTCAGGCTTCTGTGGACAAGGAAAAATTGAATGGTTGTTATGTTGTGTAAGCAGCCGACACTGTCTGCCACGTACATAGCAAATAGAATCTACATAGAAAACAGAGACAACAGTACAAAAACAGAAAAAACATTCATGTGTATGTAAAAGATTAAAAGGATATGCACCAAACTTATTAGCTGGAGGGGAGTAAATTTCGGGTGATTTTTATTTTCTTTTTCGCACTGCTTCATATTTTAAAATTTTTCTGTAATGATCACATCTTACTTTTACTATCACAAAAAACTTATAAATATATTTCAGTAAAATTTAGGTATAAACCTGGCAAGAATATAGTTTTTGAGTTATTTTCTCACTATGCAGCTGTTTTCTAAAGTTGATGGATGAAATTTCAAAATTAGAGTGAGTATGTCTGTGAAACCTGAATAAATCTGATATTTTCTGACAAAAGTTTGATATACCAGATTATAGATGACACTGAGTTAAGTTGATATACAACTATTCAAGTTATTTATTTATTTGCTTTGCGTGATCTTATTTTCCATACATAGCATTGAATGGAAAGAGGATTGAAATGGGAGTTAGAAAGCCTGGCTTCTAGAATAGTTTGTTGGGCATGAGAAACTGAGCAGGTTGTTCATCTATCACAATAACAATAACACCCAAATGAAATGAAATCACTGTCTCGAAGAGATATCTGTATTCCCAGGTTCCTTGCAGCATTATAGCCAAGACATAGAAACAACCTGAGCCATCAAGGAATAAATGGATAAAGAGTATAGATATAGATACAGATATAGATATAGATATAGACATCTCTATATATAATGGAAATACATAGATAGATAGATAGATAGATAGATAGATAGATAGATAGATAGATAGATAGATGTGATATATATAATGGAATATTATTCAGCCATAAAAAAGAAGGAAATCCTGCCATTGGCAACAACGTGGCTAATGAACGTGGAGGACATTATGCTAAGTGAAATAAGCCAGACAGAGAAACACAAATACTGTATCACTTATATGTAGGACTTATTCTTTTTAAAAGTGAACTTATGGAAACAGAAAGTAAAATGGTGGTTGCCAGGAGTTGGGGGCTGGGGGAAATGGGGAGATATCGGTCAAAGGGTACAACCTTTCAGTTATAAGATGAGTAAGTTCTGAAGTTCTAATGTATAGCATGGTGACTCTGGTTAATAATACTGTGTATTACGTGCTTGAAATTTCCTAAGAGAGTAGATTTTAAGCGTTTTCATAGACGCAAAATAAGGGACCTGTGAGGTGATAGGTGTGTCGACAAAGTTGATTATGGTAATCATTTGACAATGTATGCAATATCAAATCGTCACTTTGTATACTTTAAATACATTGTAATTTTGTCAATTATACCTCAATTAAGCTGGGGGGGGGATAACAATAGCAAACACCTATAAAGAACCTACTGTGTGCTGAACACGGTTCTATGTCCTTTACAGCCATCAGCTCCCTCAGTCCTCAACAGCTACTTTAACAGGCAGGTGCTACTATTATCCCCACCTCACAGAGGGGCACACACAGCCCTGGCACCTCTCCCATTGTCACAGCGCTAAGTGGCAACTTGGGAATTTGACCCCAGGCGTTCTGGGGCCAGAATTCATGCTATGTGTCACTATATCATCAGGTTTGCCAGGCTTCTATACTGGCCTCCTAATTCGTCACCTGCCCAGTGTCTTCATCCCCACCAATCAATCGGTCCCATCCCCTTCTTGCCACAAGAGTCCTTTTCCTAAAGCACAATTCCTGTCAATCACCTTCTTGGAATCGCTCATTGGTTTCTTGTTCATGCTGGAGGGAACCAGACTTTTAGGCCTGAGGACCACAGAGCACCACAAGGCGTGTCCCCCACCAGTTGTCACATCAGAGCTTGGGCACTGGTGGCTGAGTCGACCTGCAGACAAGTGCAGTTTGTCTTGCACAATGACTTCATTTCTTAAAAATTACTTTTTAGCATCTAAAATCCTGGCGAATGAGGAAATAGCCGCACGGATCTCCAAAAAGGGACATTCTGTAGGACCGCTGGCCTGGCCTGTTTAACCAGGGAGAAAGAAAAAAGGGACTGTGCTAGATTAGAAAAGACTTGAGTGACAGACAACCCAATTCCATGCCTGGGCCTGAATTGTGTCTTGGTTTGGATAAACCAGCTGTAAAAGACATTTTTTGGGGTCAGTGGGGAAATTTGAATACAGAGTGGTACTAGATAAGAAAAAACATTTTTGAAATGGAAAGGTAGAGATCATTAACTCAATAAATCAGGCATGATCTCCTTTTGGAAAAAATACATGGACATTTATGTAACGCACAGAGAAAAAGATGCGGGTGGATAACGTGTTAACAGCGGTCGTAGTCTGATGCTTTTACTTCTTCATTATAGTTTACCTGTATTTTCTAACTTTCTACAAAGTACGCGTAGACTGCACTTGAGATAACAAAAGGTTATTTTAATTAAAATAAAATAACCTGGAGAGTTTACATTATAAAACCCAGATTTTTGGCTTAACTTGAAAAATTGCAGGAAGTTCCTAGATTCCCTTTGAGCTCAATCAGGGGGAGCATAGGGTGAGGTGGGCCATTTGAATGGGGTATGGACTCTAGTTCAGAACCACCCTATCTGGCCTGCTTGCTTGTTCTATTCATTCATTCACTCATTCATTCATTCAACAGATATTTTTTGAGGCGTTCCCCTGCGTCCCTCCACTGTTCTGGACACAATGAATAGAACTAACTCTCTGCCTTCATGTAACTTAGAGTCTCATGAGGGTGAGCAAATAACCATCAGGCAAATGGTTATTTAACACACATTACTGAAGAGATGCAGAGACTGGTGAGGGGAATGGTTTTGTCTACGTGGGTAGATGAATAAACAAGACTGAGATTCAGGCTGGTAGGACTGAGCCTCAGGGGAAATGGGAGAGGCGTCAGCAGCAGGTGGATGGTAGTAAAGCCAAGGCGCTGGGTGAGGTCACATGGGCAGGGAATGCAGTGTCCCAGAGAGGTCAGAAGTACCTAGGAACAGTACTTTCTGCCTGTGTCTTGACCCAAATGACAAATAAATAGAAGAAGAATTTAAAAAAGAGGGGTGCAAACAAACGGAGGCCAAGAAAGCCAGCGCTCGTGAAGTGGTGAGGCTCTTGGTACTGACTCCAGGGAGAGCCAGTCTCACGCCCCCCCCCCCCCCCTCCCGCCAGTGACAGGTAGACCAGGACGGTGCAGGACATCAGCTCAAGGGCGGCATATTGACTTGAAGCATCTCAGTCAAAAGCATAAAGGGCTGAGCTAACTCCGCCGGACTCTCCTTGCAAACTCAGCCATCAGATGAAACCACTCCTCCTGCCCGGGCCAGGAGATGTGAGGGTGGAGAGAGGCCAGGATGTCAGGCTCCGGGTGCCCTCCTCCATGGAGGCTCCTCAGGGATGGGGAACAAGTGCTCCCCTCCCTGCAGCACCAGCCCCACTGACATTTCTCTGCTCTCTTATACTGGCCTCTGCGTGGGAGGCCACCACACCCACACCCCCTAATGCCTCCATATACAAGGTCAGACAATTCAGTTCGCGAACTCATCCTAGAAAAAGTGCTACATACCTTGTTGCTGAATATCACTATGGTCACCTTCCAAGAACTCCCCTTGGGAAGCTGTGCACCGACGCCAGTGCCTAGTCCACCCTTCAAAGCCATTTTGGACTCTTTTTCTGGAATGGCCATCAGAACTGTCCTATTACCCTTGATGTCCTGAATGTCATCAAAATGTCTTCCTTTCAGTATTTCTTTATCTTTGGGTAAAAAAGAAGTCATTGGGGGCCAGATCAGGTGAGTAGGGAGGGTGTTCCAATACAGTTGTTTCCTGGCTGAAAACTCCCTCACAGACAGTGCCGTGGGAGCTGGTGCATTGTCGTGATGCAAGAGCCATGAATTGTTGGTGAAAAGTTCAGGTCGTCTAACTTTTTCACGCAACCTTTTCAGCATTTCCAAATAGTAACCTTGGTTAACTGTTTGTCCAGTTGATACAAATTCATAATCCCTCTGATATCAAAAAAGGTTCGCATCATTGTTGCTACAAGTCCACCAACTTCATTGTCAGACCTTGTACGCCTTGTAGTAATAACAACAGGTGACATTTATCCGTCTATGACTTAGCACCAGGCTCCTTTCCAAGCACTTACATGTATATTAGCTCATTTAAACCTTCTACAATCAGACACTATTATGATCCCATCCCATCGTACAGATGAAGAGGCGAGGCAGGGGTAGTTTATGTCATCTGCCCATAGCGTCACAGGTAGGTCATAAAGGAACCAGGGCTTGAATCTGCTACTCGGCGGCTCCAGAGTGCGCTCTGTTGATATTAGCGTTAGGAGGCAATGCTCATTTCGTAATAGGGAAACTGGGCGTTCAAATCCTAGTTTCCATAGTCACTGGCTGTGTGCCCAAGGTTAAGTTACTTCCCATCTCTGCAGCCTCAGTTTCTCCCTTCTAAAATGGGATAATGATAATAATAATCGTACTGGCCTCGAGGCTGAGGCTGCGTTGTAACAGTTAAATGACTTAATGCATCTAAAGCAGGTTTCAGCAATCTATTGCCCAGGGCAAATCCTGGCAACTTCCTGTTTTTACAAATAAAGTTTTATTGGAACACGTTGTGCTCATTCATTTATGGATCATCTAGCACTGCTTTCTCACTACTAGTTGGTAGAGGAGACAGACTATATGGCTCTCAAAACCTAAAATGTGCGCTTTCTGACCCTTTACAGAATAAGCTTCCTCACCCCTGGTCTAAAGCATTTAGCAGAGTCCCTTACACCTGGAAGACACCTGGTATTTATATTTTATATAAACTCAGAAGTAGACATCAGGTCTTGCACATATTAGGTGCTTAGTGAAAAACAAAGTCAGCGTAATTTGTGATAAGATAATAATTATGACATAGCATTCGGAGGAAACGGGTTAATAAGAAAACTTCAGGCACAGTTTACACACAAAATGATGACCTCAATTTGCTTTTCCAATGTTCTGCAATTTCAGTTCGAATGCAAGTCATTATGGGATATCGGAATGTCATTCAGCTGTCTTGCCTTTACACGAAGGAGGGTTGGTTGATGTGGGAGGAGACCAGCTGTCTTTGATTATTTTTGAAGCTGTAACGACTCTAAGGTGAAATGGAAATACATTGTGCAAACTTTAAATAACGTGTTTTAATGGCTTAACCCCCGGTACAGTTATCTTCTAGAGCAGACACAAAAGAGGAGAGGGTACTGGATACTGGCTGATACAGTGATAAGATGGAGGCAGAGTAGGAAAAGGCACAAAAAAAATAGCAGGAGTGTCATTTGCTCGCGACTCCAGGTGAAAATCAGCCCAATACGGAAGTGCACATTGGACCCTGTCCCTTCAGTACCCAGCATGGGCACTGCTAAGTACACTCAATGGGCATTTTGTTCTTAAGGGAGGAAAATTAACTTCCACACAGAACTTAACCAGAAGCAACACTCTAGGATCCCCACGAGAGTGAGGAGCTCTTGAGTTCTCCACAAAGCACTGGCCCGGCAGGCTGATTTCCCCCCCAGCAGATCCATCGTGGCCTGCCCTGTCCTGCCGCCAGTTACTGGGTCTTTACACTCCTTTTTACTACTGATATAAGACAAAGAGAAACCAAGAAAACCAAGACTCTTAGCCCAAAGCACCCGAAAAGCCAACAGGAACTAGCTGGTTGGTTTGCATTCGCCACTTTTTCTTCACTTAGAGCAGGGAACAGTGTTATCAGCGCTCCTGCAACCAACGTGGACTTGCTTTATTTAATGCTGTACTTGTTTATGCCAAGACTGTAACCCGTGAAGACAGAAACCGGCTCACTGCTGTATTCCTGGCATTAAAACAACACCTGATAGGTTATTACCATGTTATTGATTATATTCCCTATACTTTACGTCACCATGACTATTCAGGGCTATTTGTTGAAAGGAAGTATAAGCTGGTTCTGTTCCAGCCAGCAGTGGTACAGTGGTGAGTGAGATGAACATTTTCCCTGCCCTCCTGGAGATTATATTTGACTAGGGAGGGGTTGACAATGATCAAGAGGGCAAACGACTTCATTACTACGAATTGTGACAAATGCTATGAAGGAAACAGGGTGTCCTTAAGAGTATAGGGTTTAACATCAGACTCCCTGCGTCTGAATTTAGTTTGTTGCCCCAGGACCGGGAGGAGGGTGAGGCAAGTGAGGCACTGGCCTCAGGCACCAAATCTCAGCAGCCCCCAAAAGTCAGTGATTGAGATAAATATCATTTTAATACAACATTTTAGAAAATAAAAGTAATGCCCCCCAAATCCATGATGAACGAAATGTTAAATATTTTTTTTTAATTTTTATTTTACTGTTTAAGATTTGAATTAAAATATAGTTAATATACAATCTTATATTAGTTTCAGGTGTACATCATAGTTATTCAACAGTACTGGCACTGAACAGAGTTATTACCACATTATTGATTATGTTTCCTATGCTAAAGAAGCGATCACCATGAGAAGCCCAGCAACCATCTGACACTGTACCAGCTATCACAATATTATTGACTATATTTCCTATGCTGTATAGTACATCCCCAAGACTTATTTATTTTGTATTTGAAAATTTGAACTTCTCATTCTTCTTTATCTCCCCCCCGTTTTAGTTTTTCAGTTATAGCTGACATTCAATATTTTATATTCATTTCAGGTGTACAGCATAGTGGTTAGACGTTTATGTAATTTAGGAAGTGATCCCCCTGACTAATCTACTACCCACTTAGCACTATACATAGTTATTACCCTATTATTGATGATATTCCCTGTACTTTACATCACCACAACTATTTTGTGACTACCAATTTGTATTTCTTACTCCCTTCACCTTTTTCACCCTGCCACAAATGTCAAACTTTTAAATAAACACAGCACTGAGGTTAGGGTGAGGCCAGTGAGGTGAGCCGTTTGTTTTACCATCTATAAAATGGGACCATAGTATCAACCTTTCAGGATCAAATGTTAGGGAACTCGCACAATTGCTCACACACAAGAAGAGCTCAATAAGTGATAGTTATTATTATTTGATTAGTTTCATCAGTGTTATGAATCCTTTTGACGTCAATCATGGAAAAAAATACTTAAGCAATAACATTCATATAATTCAGAAAACTAAAGGGGCTGGTTACTGCATTTTCTGAAACTTAAAACATCACTTATGGGCCAGCCTGGTGGCTCAGGCAGTTGGAGCTCTGTGCTCCTGACTCCAAAGGCTGCTGGTTCGATTCCCACACAGGCCAGTGGGCTCTCAACCACAAGGTTGCCAGTTCAACTCCTCGAGTCCCTCAAGGGATGGTGGGCTCTGCCCCCTGCAACTAAGATTGAACACGGCACCTTGAGCTGAGCTGCCTCCTGGATGGCTCAGTTGGTTAGAGCGTGGGCTCTCAACCACAAGGTTGCCAGTTCGATTCCTCAAGTCCCGCAAGGGATGGTGGGCAGTGCCCCCTGCAACTAGCAATGGCAACTGGACCTGGGGCTGAGCTGCGCCCTCCACAACTAAGACTGAAAGGACAACAACTTGACTTGGAAAAAAGTCCTGGAAGTACACACTGTTCCCCAATAAAATCTTAAAAAAAAAAAAAAAAAAATCACTTGTAAGATGCTCCATTATTTTATGGACTATTAATAAAGGAAGAAATGCTTCCAAATATAATTGCAAGGTGCCATCGATTGCAAAATACATACTAATTTCAGTTATGTTGAAATGTAAAGACTGGAGTGCACCTTAAAATTGATAGACTATAGTACTGGGTCACCCCAATTCCATGACAATGAAGCATAAATGTGTGTATTAAAGATTATCTATTCCCAAACAACTGAGTGTTTAAATAAACCTGTTTTGGAAATTTTGACTACTTCATAAAATCAAAATTCTAGGACCCCTTCACATCTAGACCAATCTTGTATAACAATGATTGTCACATGAAAAAAAAAATGAATGAATGAATGAGAAATGAAAGAAGTAGTTAAAGCTACAATTAAAAGTCTCTGCTCATAAACAGCAATAGAAATCATGTAAAACAACAACACATGCCCTGGAGAAAGGCAGATGGAAAACTATAATGATACAAAAATATAGGAGACTTGGGTAGATATTTTCTTAATTAAAATAGCAGAGCTGATGTCATATCACCAGGGTTAACCTCTAATTCATCTTGACACAATGACACTATGTTAAAATCCACTTATATATTGAGCGCCTGTCCTGTCTCTCTCCTGCATATGTAAATTGGTAATCATCATTTTTAGGAGATGGATCTTTAAATAAACATTGAGTAAATGAATGAATGAATCTGTACATATGGGACCTTGAACACAATTCTCTGATCAAACAGGAGATAGTCCACTAATGTAATCACTCATTTAATCAGCCCAATTTTCAACTTCAGGAAAATATTTGGGTTACCCCCACAGAGAGAATAGTTATAGACAGCAAGCATCCTTTCAAAGGGATTGGGCTCGTTGTAGGCAATTGAGGCTCATGACATTTAACTTAAAAGAAAACCTGTCCATTTTTAAAACCATTATTATTTCCAGACCTTATATGAGAAAGGAGTCAACACACATTCCTGTAGCTAATAAAACATTTTCCTGCTTCCTTAGAGTTAATTTTTCACAGTCACTTTGCATAGTTACATGAGCTAGTTTTTTTCCAAGATCCATAGTAGATATGTCTATATATATATATATATATATATATATATATATATGAAAACTTTCATCTAAATTGCCTTGGGATAATATCACTATTTCACATTGTTGCCTTGTTAAGTACATACCTTAGCCTTTATAAAATTTGGTAAATATTATTACTATGCCTTTCTGGTTATGTTCTTTTGAACAAAGCAAGGGAAAAAAATTATACCTCCCACATTGAATTAGGAGTATGCAGACTTCTCTCCCCCCTCCCACAACTTTTTTAAAAATGTATTTTGGCAGTTGAAAACAGGTGCTAATTCAGTTCATTCATGATATAAGAAAGATCGATGTACATTTGAAACTCCTCTTTCTTCAGGGCAGAAAATTGTAAGGTTGAGCAAAACAGAAAACAGAGCCCTTTTCTAAATATAGCAATGTCATATGACCCCACTCAGCTTTGTACTCAAAGCATTAAAGTATTAGACACATTGCTTCATGGATGTAGCATATAATTACTCTAGGAAAGAGGGACCATAACCACCCAGCACAGATATAAATGTTGGGCTTCTGTCTATTCTTTTTGATCTAAGGAAATAGACTTTAGAATGCTGTCGGGCCGTCCCCACGTGACAGCTTGTCATTTGGGTAAACTTTCCCACTGCACACAGAAAACAGTTCTTCCATCTCTTGGGTTTTATTTTTATACCCCTCTCACAGCAGCTGATGTTTAAACACGTTTCACACTGTAGATTTTTTTTTTTTTTTTTCCGTTTTCTTCTTTAACTGTAAGGCCTCAAACTGAAGCTAATTCAATTTTGTCAGTTTTCGTGCTCATTCAGGCCAACACTGTCCAGTTCTCAATTTAGATCCCCTGTAATGAATCTCTGAATGTGGTGTGTTGTTTTATTTTTAAAGAACTCTTTATAAGGTACTTTGGACATGTATCCTTAAAATTTTCAGGACTTTCAAAAAATTGTCTTTTAAAGAGTATTTCAGGTTTGCTGCATTTCTGGAACTTTCAATCAAAGATTAAGTTGGGAATGAAAAGTTCAAGAGCTATGACTGCATTTAGGTGTGTATATCTGCAAACTGAAATTCTTTAAATGCCCTTTTTATTTTGCAGAAGGTAGATCTTTCTAGCCGTGCAAGGGTTTGCAAAGCCAAGGTTAGGAACTGAAGATTCTCTTTAGCAGGGGTGGAGGATAGAGGAACTACACGCATTAAAATTGAGAAAAAGCCTACACAGCTTGCGGAAAAGCAGTGGTTCACACACTGCTATCAGCATTTATCAGCTATCAAGAGGAAAATTTTTACATGTTTGCCCTCTGGGCCCATGGGAGGGAAGGAGTAGGAGGAAGTAACTAGGATTGTCCCATACTTGAAGGAAGTGGAGGCCTCAGCTGGTTTCTAAAAATTCAATTTAAAAAAAAAAATGTTGCTCAGGCAGATAGCAAGTTGTAGACCGAAATTGAGAATCTGGTCTTAGGATTCTGGTGTTTCTACCTGGAAACTTACCGCCCTGTTCTCTTGAACAGTCTTTAAATATATTTGATGATGATACCCACTGACTAGTTTTGGATGTTCCTTCTGAAATTCATTTTTTTCCTAAACCTTTTCCTATATGGTGATTAGAAAAAAAAATTGGAATGTATTTAGATATTATTATATAATTAACATTATTTTGTAAAGCTATGCATTCTTGACAAATCAAAAGATTCCAAATGTCTTTAAATACCCCTCTTTTCAAAACAACCCTCGGGAAGTTAGATTAAAAGTTGAGTTGGTCTCTATGACCTTTACTTGTTTTTAAAAAATTAAAAATTAAACAAACTGCTTTTGTGGAATGTCCCTTGCAAAACAATAAATCATAGCTTTATCAACTTCCCCAGAGGCCTTCAGAACAAAAGAAAAAAAAAATGTTCAGCTACGTTCAATTGCTCTGTAAATTCATCCTGAAAGGTAGCGTTCCCTGCTTTGTATTTTGTTCACAGTGCAGGATTTAAACAATTAGCCGCGAAAACACTTTCCTTTTTGATGCTGAGTAAGAATCCTTGGTCTGAAGGAAACCTAGCACAACTCAGGGATTGCCGGCCGCAGGTTTAATTTGGTTCATGGCAGAACTGAAGCCTGCTATGTGTTGAGTGATCGAGAGTTAAGAGATTTAAAGTTAAGGACACTGTCAACTCATTTCCAAGAGTTGTCTACCAAATTACACCTGCTTCTAAAAATGGAAGCTCCCTTTGTTTTCAGTGCATGTGCACATAGCATTTTCCCAGTCTATGACACAGCTCTCTTTCTCTTCGCTTCCCTTTTAATGATCCAAGTACTCGAGGGTTCATTAATACTCAAGCGGGTTTTGCAGTTTACTTTGTCAAGTGGTGAGCTTATCAAGAAGAGCTCCTCGATAACATTATCCATGGACATTTTCTGCCTCTTTTTAAAACTTCCCTGTGTCTTATTCCTGACTTTATTTCTGATTAATCACTTGGCTCACAAGATTGAGGAACCACACTCCACTAGCCGTGAACCATCTCGGGGAGACAAATTCCCTAAAACTCACTGTGTTTTATTACTTGAGTTAGCCCCATGCTGCAGAATTTTTCTTTTCTAAGAAAATCTCGAGATAGTTAATCTTGGCAATAAAAGAATGAGGTGGATTTATAAAACAACGACAAAAACCCACTCTTTCCTCACATCTCCCTAATCATTTTCATTTTATCTCAAAAATAGAGAATTTAAAATCTCCAGAAATATCTGGCTTCCCTTTTTTTTTTCTTGTATAGTCGTCAAAAAAAAAAAAAAAAAAAACGACAGTAGGTCAAAAAAACCCACATGTAGTAACAGGAAGTGAACACATGAGACATACACTTCTTTCAATTCTATCATGTACAAATCATTTAAATTTGACTCCTCAAAACTTTGTTCCTATAGAATTTTCATTGAAGTGTGGTATTTTCACACCTCTATGTGTATTTATATAGGTTTATACATACACATAAATACTGAGACTCAGTGACGTTATTGAGAGGAGATCCCAAATCAAGATCCCCAACCATAGCCCATGAGAACCGAAAATCACACAATTTTGTTTATCACAGTTCTTGGATTATACGAAAGTAACTTTAGGCTGAGAAAAGCTGTTTAGCTTGGCTTAGGGTCTTTGGATTCTTCTGGTCCTGGATTTGTCATATAATTTTGCCCTGAATCTCTAGGGACTTCGTTTTCCTTATCTGTAAAGTGGGTCCATCCGGAAACATGATTTTAAGTTATTTAAACGGGCATGATGTGGGGAGCATAGACTTTGGATCATGGAAAGGACTACATCTAAGATTCCATGTGACTAGTCAGTCTCCATCAACGGGTTCGTTTACTTTGGCTCTGAACAGGATTAGCCATCTTTAACAAAAGGTTGGGTTCTGGCAGCTGGGGTTTCCTGCCCATTTGGGTCTGTACATTTTCACCAGCCTTTGACTCAAAAGAATCCAATTAGAGTCGACTCCTTTACTGCATGTGGCAGCAGATACTAGAATATCCAGAATTGTCAGAATCTCGTTTCCTGCTTCACCCAGCCTCCCTGTCTCCATCTCGCATAGTTTTCAGCTTTGCCAGAATGGGTCAGTTGTACTGTAGGGAATTTCCTCACCCACTCGTCATTTCAGGCTGAACATTAATGATTTATCTAGTGAAAGTTATTAAAATTGACTGTGGTCTCTGAAGAAAGGATAGTTTGTCAAACCTACATCTTCAGACTAATTGCATATCTTTTGCATGAATTGTGATTAATGCCAGGTAATTTCAGAGGATGGCTTTTCCTAATTAATAAATCCATCACAGTGACTCGTCCTGGTGGGCTAAACTTTATAAGTTCATTCCTTACTTGTTCAAAACCAGGATGGCATACATACCTAGTTTAGTGGTTTAATGTAATTTTCCTTACGAAAGCAAGCAGATTGAGCAATACTTTAATTCAGAGGCAAGTTGCTCAATGTGTGTTCTCTGAGAATAACAAGCCTGAGAAAGGGAAACTACTAGATTGGTGCGAAAGTCATTGCGGTTTTTGCAATTATTTTTAACCTTTTAAACCGCAATGACTTTTGCACCAACCTAATATAAACCCCTGGCAGTTCGCTACCGGAGTCTTGCTTCTTGATTGATTTCCCATTTACAACAAAGCTCTCATTATTATAAAGGGTTTGGAAAGGTCAGCGGGAAGCATCTCACTACCCATGGAAGGTTTTCTGAAGTAGCTGAAAGCCCCAAGAAAACTTCAAACAACAAAATAAAGAGAAAGACTTATCTGAGATGTTATAATATACGTCTGGCTCTAAAACTCTCACAAAGCTTATGACATAAATGCAGGTGACCTTTTTTTCCTTTTGCCTACAGAAAAGTTATTTTAAAAGGCACTGGAGATACGATTTCAAGAAAGGAAAATGGTTTGTGTTTTTCTTATCATATCAAAAGGGACGTACACGCCCTTTAACAGAAAGCAGTAAGAGGCCATTCAAAGAATCTCCCAACAGCTAATGGCAGTGGGATCTGAGCCAGGTAATACATTCACCTGGAACCTCTCCGGACCAAAAAAAAAAAAAAAAAAAAAGGAAAAAAAAAAAAAGATGATTCATTCCTGTGTAAATTAAACCTAAAATTACTTTCTCAAAGTATATTTTCTGTTTTTTTGTTACTAGAGTATTTTTTAAATGTCTCCAGGAAAGGACAGGTATTTAATAAATGTCTTTATACCAAAGGAGGCAGAGACTGGGTCCCAGCGCTAGAGGGGTTTACAACCACTCAGAATACTTGGAGAACCACAACCCTGCCCTTCTAGAATGTTCCCTGAAGAGGACCTCAGGGACTCTGGGCCCAGACTCCCACACACTTCTCCCTCACCAGGTTACTCTGGATAGGGAGGAAAGAAAAAATGCCAACAGCTGCCTGAGGGAAGAGGGTGAAGAGGGGTAGGGAGGAGAAGAGTTTAAAAGAACTGTCTCCCCACCTACCCTTAATGGCTGTTGCACATTTCTTCTCCTTTGAAATGCAAATAGAGTATTCACAGACAGTCAGGTCTACTGAGTGGATTAACATTTAGTCATTCTGTCGTTTTGATTGGGAGGGGTGGAGGAAGAAAGAAGTAAAGGAATTTTTTTTTTTTTTTTTTTAATTAAAAGGAGGGAGAGATAGAGTAAAAATAACAATAATGGTAATGATGACGATAGCTAACTTATATGGATGTTTCTGAAGTGCCAGGCCTGGGCTAAGGGCTTTCTACTTATTCCCTAAACCTCTGCTTAGGTAAACCTCACCCTTAGCTGACACTCCCTCAGTTTCCTAAAACCCTTTAGTCATCTTTCCTGAGGGCATCTGATGTTTTCCCTACCTTAAACTCCCACTCATTTTAAGGGCCATCTATGTAAGACAGGGGCACCATCCAGGGAGAAATGACTCCGTTCCCAGTTAAAATGGGATAAAGGGAGGATTCTCCTATGGTGTAATGTACAGACTTTGATACCCAACACAGTCATAGTGTTTTTCCATTGGAATCCCCATTCTGCGACTCAGAGCTGTGTGACCTTGGGCAACTTCCCGGGCCTCAGTTTTGCCATCTGTAAAATGGGTATAATAATGGAATCAAGCCCTAAGCATCAGTATGAGAGCCAAATATGCTAATGCATATGTCTGGCTCAGAGTAAGCCCTGAATAAAGACTGCCCATTGTTTTTGTGGTCTTTTTTTCTGGTTGTTTGTTAAATTATGCAGTGACTTTCTTCAGTCTGAGATTGGACTAACGAATATGTGTCTAATAATATTAAAAATCAATGATCCTTGAAAAACTTTATCTCACTGATATGACTTACCCACCACAGAAACTTCTTAAAAGCTAAACTGATTTCTAAATGAGACCATTTTTAGATGTGAAATTCTGGACACTCAGACCCATCTTGTCTCTTAAGAATGTAGTAATTCCGTGAGAAAAGAAACTGAGTTCTCCCATAGCTTTCTACAGCGGGCATTTATTTTGTGTCGAGCAAACAGGCTAGGAAAAGTAATACTTTCAGGTGTAAATAGAACACCTGCTTGGGCTAATTTCAGTAATTCATCTTTTTGACTAGACAAAGGTAGATTTTCAAGCCAAGTGGTACATAATAGTGCCTAAAAATTTAACAAGTCTGCTCTCTAGGTGTGATCATATCTGTTTTTATTCTTGGTGTTGTTTTTAAGTGCATCCTTTGTTTTTCTCACTCATTCCTACCAACAGTCTTAGTTTTATTGGACTTTGCAAAGAACCAATGATTGATATTGTTGTATTTTATTTATGTCACAATTTTCTGCTTTTAAGTTTATTAATTCCTTTCTTCTAGTTACATTTATAGATCAAATGCATATCTATAGTGTCTGGAAGGGACACACCGACTTGAGAAAAGCGCCTGGGGTGGAGGAATGGAAACCAGGCAGCTAGACCCCGAAAATGCAAGTCACAAATGATTTCACTCCTCACAGACATGGTTCATTGTTTTGTTTTGAGATTTTAACTTTTTGACAAGAAGAATGTATCAGGTATTACTTGAATAATTAAAAGCACAGAGGAGATACCCCAAGATTCCTTAACCATCGGCTGCCCGCTGGGCACACCTGCCAGATCCAAAGAACAGGAAGTGGGGATGGGTGGGGTGGAGAGTGTGTAAGGGGGTGGGCGCGGCAGGAAGAAACGGGGGCCACTCAGACTGCTTCCTTGGGTCACCTTGTTCTCAACCATTTTCTGTCTCCCCCACCCACGGATTTCCCCAAAGGGTCGGTCCACGATGACAGGGTGAAAAGTTGGTGCACATAGCCTGGCAGGGAAGAGCTGTGAGAGAGAGAGAGAGAGGGAGAGAGAGAGGGAGATCACGTGATTTTCTGGAACGCAGGCTGCTTCTTTATTTTCATTCTCCAGTAAACTTGCTACCGAGTTTCCCCAAAAATAAGACCTAACCAATCAGCTCTAATGTGTCTTTTGGAGCAAAAATTAATATAAGACCCGTCTTGTTTTACTATACTATAAGACCGGGTCTTATATTAATTTTTGCTCCAGAAGACGCTTTAGAGCTGATTGTCCGGCTAGGTCTTATTTTCGGGGAAACACGGTATCTCCAAAATGTGTCAAGTGAATCGGAAAGAGTAAAGTCACGTTCCACTGGAAAAGGTCCCTTCTTAAGTTCACATGAACTTACTCTTTGATCCTCCCTTGTTGCTCTTAAGATTTACTTCTCTTTCAAATCAAATAATTTGTTTCTCATTCTGAGAAAAGCTTTCTAGATGTGATTTCCCTTTTGAAAACAAGACTTTGAAGTCGTTCTCTCCAGCACATCCTTTCTTAAAGGGATATGGTCAGAGGAGACAGGCCTCGGGGCTGAGAGCAGTTTAAAAAGTCAGTTTACCAAATATCCTGTCTTCCTATTAAGAGTCTTGAATTGAAACCTCCCAGCTGCCGGAAGGCATTTCCACATGCAGCTTTGGGGCTGGAACACCCTTGCTTCCAGAAGCACCGAAACTTCTCTCTTTGGACTCTGGGGGTCTAGTGAGGTGAAGGTGGGCAGAACAGAAAGGAAGCTGTGCTTTTGTCTTTGAATAAAGCCCCTTGCACGTGAGCGGTATCGGCTTTGAATTAGCAGGGATTCTCAAGTGTACTCAGTCCGGTCTAGGACTTCAAGGCACGAACAGCTGAAATTCAGGGTTGTCGGTCTCCTGGGGTACGGTCTCCTGGGGTACGTAGATTTCAGACTTTAGGTTTGTGGAGTATTACCTTAATCCTGGTTTGAAGCACCTACGCAGACCAGACCGTGCCAGGTTGCAGCACCTGCCAAACAGTGGCCAAATATGTAACAATTCCAGCCTCTCTGTGAGGAATGAGATGTTTGAACATGAAGTGACCTTTAATTGTGTCTTAGAAACTCCTGTCAGATCAACATGTGGTTTCACTTATTCAGCAGAGGTTATTACATTTCAAGCTGTTTTGTGTTAGTTTTCAGCATTTAAATGAAGCATTTTCTCTTTTATATATTTGATGTGGCTCAAAGAAGCTTTTTTTTTTTCTCCCTCTCATAGATTTTATTGTTTGATTAGATCTTTTTGTCAAGTCAGATCAAAGATGGCTTTTCTTTATTTAGGAGAGATCTTTTCTTAAAACAAATCAATAGAATGGATTCCACCGTAAAGAGGCATTTTATTTAAAAGCTTTTGAAAAGGGGAAAGATTTCAATGGGAGTAAAGAAGAGATGTTTTTATTTTTGCCTTGCATTGATCTGTCAAAGGGTTGGGTGAAAGTAACAATTTGGCATTCTAGATTTTGGATTTACTGTGGAAAGGCTTTTACAGTCTTAGCTTGATAGACATATGTTATGGAAACAACCACTTCACATTTTACGATCTGGGAATATCCAAGAGTCAGTAGTTCTTCCCTATGTGTCCACAGTCCCATCTTTAATATGGAGACGATGGCCTGCTGGCCTTTTCCCATGCTACTCTAGCCCTCTGGAATGTCCTTTCCATGCCTCCTTGTTGGAAAAACCCTTCCTTATACTACACGATGAAACTCAGAAGTTTCCAGAAAGTATGAGTGTTTCTATAGCAAGCTGTAGTTACATCTATCAAGGGCCTACCCCGCGGTGATGTTGAAATGATGTGTTTATTTGGTGGCACTACTATGACTGCTCCTTGGGGGCAGGAAATGTGTTCTTCACCTTTGTCCTTCCCGGGCTGGTTGAAGTTCACCATCTATCTGTCTGTCTGAACTGAACAAAGACAGAAATGTGCTCAGTGTTTGCTTGGCTATGAAAGAGATGACTAGGATTGTATTGGCAGTCACCGTAAGTGACGTCTGTCAAACATCACAGATGGAATACACGGATGTTCCCATACAGCACTTATTATGATCTCAAATGAGACAAATTTTGCTTATTTATTATTAATCTGTCTCTTTGGCCTAACATGTCCGATCCATGAGGGCAGGAGTTTTTTTCTCGTTTGCTTCACTAATGCAGCCACAGCATTCAGAACAAAGCCGAAGACGTAGCAGTAGCTCAAAAATTATTTATTGAATGAACAGAGCCATCCATGCACCATTCTTCCCCCTCCCAGCCATGAGGGTGGGGGGAAATTCAGATAGTCATCCAAGTGATTCAAACCAACGATAACTTACTTTTGTGTTATCAGTATTCAAGGGACCTCAGTTACGTGGGTGGGTGGTGGTTACAAGCTAAGCCTGAATGTGAGGCTTAGCTTTACATCCAAATAGTTCATCATGTGGTTGATGCCACTCTGATGCTCAAAACAATATGTCTTTTATTCATTCACATCATCAGGCAATTCCCACGGAAAAAAAAAAAAAAGGGAAAATGGAACTGTATTATTTGGTGTCACAAAAAGTTGCTGAAACAAAGTTTTAAAATACTTCTTTTGCTCTCATTTCCTCTAGCACTCTTCAAAGGGCAGAGACTTAATAGAACTTTCTTTCTTTTTTTAAACTTTTATTTATTTCACTGTGTTTTTCCAGGACCCATTAGCTCCAAGTTGAGTAGGTGTTTCAATCTAGTTGTGGAGGGCGCAGTTCACAGTGGCCCATGCAGGGACTGAACCTGCAACCTTGTTGTTAAGAGCACCGCGCTCTAACCAACTGAGCTAACTGGCTGCCCTCTTAACAGAAGTTTTTTGACTTGACCCTCGCCAAGGAAATGTGAAGAGTCAGAGCATTTGGTGTATGGAACACAAGCTACTAACGCCAGGCACCAGTGAGGTTATGTTCTCTGCTGTATCCCACGCTCCTTGGCAGAATGCCTGGACACAGTAGGTGATATCAAGAACTGTGTTGAATGAATGGATGGATGGATGAATGAATGAATGAATAGTGTTTATCTCGGCTACTGTTGTGTCGATTGAACTTTAGGCACCATTTGAGACCATGAAAAGTTGTGGGAGAAATTTGCCCTGCATTTACCATGTCGTGGTTGGATGGCTAACCATTTAATTTGAATATTTAGGTGGCCACTTGTATGCCCAATTAAAAGTTTCCAACCACAGTTTTGCTTGTGTGTGTAGTGCCCCTGTAATTAACCACGTGTGTAAAACACACGAGGGTTTTGTAATAGAAGAGACAACAAGGGAATATATATACCTGGGGAAGAGAGTTGAGCATCCAAAGACTTTTAGGTGTGAAAAACAGCAGAAAAAATTAAAGCAATTAGATCATGTTTTTTCTTTCTTTAGAGTATAAGGCCTCTAAAAGCAGATGTAGGCCCTGGCAAAAAGGAAAAAAATTAAGGTCACAGCAAGGTCTGGCCAGCCAAATGCATTTACTCAGTGTATCGGTTAGCTTTTTGTGTGAAAAAAAATCCCCTCAAAATGTAGTGGCTTAAAGCAACCAACTGTTAAAAAAAACTATTTTTAAGACTTTATTTTTTTTAGAGCAGTTTTAGGTTCACAGCAAAATTGAGAGGAAGGTACAAAGAATTTCCATATGTCCCCTGCCCCCTCACACGCACAGCCGTCCCCCAACCATTTTGGTTTTTCTAGGTCCTGTTCTTCTAGATTAAGCCAGATAGGCTGGCCATGGTTGGGTTTTCTCATGCATTTGTGGTCAGCGGGGCAGCTGCTGGATGGTAGAGGATGGCCTCCCTCACATGTCTGCTTGCTGTCCAACTGGATAGTCTAGGAGTCCTCAGCTGGGATGGCTTGTCTCTGTTCCCTGTGGTCACTTATCCTCCAGGAGGGTACCCCAAACTCCTTCATCCGCTGGTCTCAAGGTCCTAAAGGGCCATCAGAGTGAAATCCACAAAGTGCTTTGAGGCCTGGGCTCAGGCCGGTGCCAGGGCTTGAAGATAATGCTGCTGTGAAAAACTGGTTTAGGCAAAAAAACGAAGCCGTAGAAGCAGTAAATCAACTCAATCTGTCACACGTAAACCACTGAGTGTAAACACAGGACGGAGGATATCACTGCAGAGCTAGGGTTGCTGCCAGATTTAGCAAAGCAATGTTAGCATGCGATAGTTGGGTCATGCTTACAACCTTGTTCGTTGTTTATCTGCAAGTCAGGTTGAACTGGGTGTCCTGTATTTTTTCCTGGCAACCCTCCTGTCAACCCCCCGTGTTGTACATCACCCCATTTCCACCAGGATACCTAGAATTTGCTGCATGACAAGTGACCAGATGACCCACAGGCAGAGTGGGGCAATCAGGGTCAACTCTATATTAAATAATAGAAAAGCTTAAGGGCTTTCTAATTATTTTCATGTAAGAGGCAAACAGAAATAGAAGTTTTAATATTTTCCTTTGCCACCCAGTGGATTACCCGGCACTGACCATCCTCTCTGCTTTGGAGGCATTACACACTCTCTGAGCCTCACAAGGCAGGGATCACTTCTTCCTGGGTTTTGTATCTCCAGGGCTAATTATGAGTTCCTTACAGAACATGCATCCTTGAGCAAATGTTTTAAATCCTCTGTCTCTCAGTCTTCTCATCTGTGAAATGAAGCTAATACTACCGTGTTCCCCTGAAAATAAGACCTAGCTGGACAATCAGCTCTAGTGCGTCTTTTGGAGCAAAAAGTAATATAAGACCTGGTCTTATTTTACTATAATATAAGACCAGGTCTTTATAATGTAATATAATATAATATAATATAATATAATATAATATAATATAATATAATATAATACAATACAATACAATACAATACAATACAATACAATACAATACAATACCAAGTCTTATATTAATTTTTGCTCCAAAAGATGCATTAGAGCTGATTGTCCGGCTAGGTCTTATTTTCGGGGAAACATGGTAGTACCCACTTCATAAAGCCACATGTGGGTCATATGTATAGTATGTGTAAAATGCTTAGCACAATGTCACACACATACTAGGCCCTCATTACATGTCAGCCATTGTTATTACTAGTATTGCTCTCATTGTTATTGGCAATTATGGTTGGTCAAATTCTACTACAAGAAAAACTGTTATAACTCATTTTAAAAAAAGAAATATTTTTTCTATTTTCTTTCTTTATTCCCCATATATTTTTTTATTAGTTTCAGGTGTACCAAGCAACGTAATAGTTAGACATACACCCCTGACAAAGTGATAACACCCCCCAAAAAAGGAATCTTAAAATTACTTTCAAACGTCATATCTTTTTAAGAAAAGATACCAAATGTGGGTGGCCGGTTAGCTCCGTTGGTTAGAGCGTGGTGCTAATAACACCAAGGTTGCCAGTTCGATCCCCGCATGGGCCATTGTGAGCGGTGCCCTCCTTAAACAAAAAAGATACCGAATGCAACCAAAAGTACATAGAATCGGTATTCTCAAGACAGTAGGACTTCACTTACATTTCAAATGTAGCGATAAAGTGGAGATCTTAGAGCATGTTCACGTTTATACACTTCTGCACATACCTGCCACAGGCTTGGGGATGACAACCTTCACTACGGCAGGTTGTCATAAACCTGTGCGCTATTCACAGCTGGTTCTTGAGTGTCCTTTGTGGGACTGAAGTCCAATCTAGCCCAGAGAACCGCTCCCTTAAATAAAGCATTTAGCACGACATAAGCATAAAAATAGCTGCCAAGTGAGCTTTTGCTTTCTGCTTGGCCCAGGGCTATGGTCATTAAAAGTTTTGCTGATTACAAGTTTGAACTCCTGGGTTAGCCTGATCTTGACCCACTGTGTGCTATTGTGTGACTGTGTGCTACTTTCTCAACTGTTCTGAGCCTCCATTTTTCTCATCTGTAAATTGAGTGACCCAATAAGACCTATCTCATTGCGTTACTGTGATTATAGGACTAGTTATTTATTGGTACTTATTACATGTCAGCCATTTTCTCATTTCTAATCATCACCCCTGGAATCCATTAAGGTAGGTAAGTAAGTCATAAAAATCCATCCCACCCAACTGAATGACATATACAGAGGGTCGCCCAAAAAATGTATACACATTTTAAGAAAGGAAAAAAACTATTAAATTGTAATATTCAATATATAGTGATAACTACAAGATGACTACAAGTCACGTGTGACTTGTGCAATTACAAGAGGTGCTCAAAGTGGTTACCATCAGCATCCAGACACTTCTGATTACGGTGAACTACTGCTTGAGCAACGTTGACCAAAGTGTCTCCTTGTGTACATATTTTTGGCACCCCAAGGATATGTACCGTTACAAACATTTTCATTTTTTTCTGACTTGTCCCTTATGCAAAAATCTTTGCACACCTCTGGTCTAGAGGATGGTGGGATGAAGGAACAAAAGGACAGCTGTGGGTCAGTAGAAAATAACATAATATAAAAAAATAAAATTTTTTTAAAGTAAGGATGACTCACATATTATTATCCACATGAAGAACTTCGTTGTTCTTTGGGGGAGGGACTAGTTCCACGGTCAATGAATTCAGGGAATACCGTCTCCTCCCTTTGAAAATCCACAGCACATGTTTACATAGTGAAGGCGCTAAGTTCTGCATGAAAGAAAACAGTTTGATTTTCTCTAGCATTTCTTATGCTGATGTGACCACAGACATTTTTGTTCTTGTAGTGTTTGCTATCACTTACTAATGTCGTGGAACATAGTCTGGAAACCTCTGGCATATCGCTCTATTGACAGGAAACCCAGGCAAACGTGGGGGTATGCTCATTAGAAACAGACTGTAACTTCGTGGGGGCTGTTGGTTCGCATCCAGGAGGCAAAGCAGGTGAATGACCAGCTCATTCATTTTTCAACTGATTCTTGTGGTCGGGCGCAGATGTAGCTTCAAAGGCGGGATCACAAGTGGCACAAGACCTGGTGAATAGTAGCTAGAATGAGGAAAGGAAAAAAAAGGTGCTGTTTGTTGCTCATACAGTGTGACAAAAGTAGGGATCCTTTTAGTCATGCCCCCATTCAGGGTAATGTTGTGTGGCACCAGGCTGAGGTGCAGAGGGCAAGCACACTGGGTCCCATGCGGGACATTTTTATAGTGAGAGTTGTTCTAACCTCAGAGATTGTAGCAAGGGCTATCATTCAATTTGGGGTCAAATGTAATGGAGAAAGTTATTTATTTAGCTTCCTTATTTATGCTTTTTTTTTCCCTTAGTCCCATTCTGCACCCTAATTGTTTCTCTGCTTCATACATTCCTAATTCTTTGGAAAAGACATTTTTGTTGTTATTTAAACCACCTGTGTTTGGTTTTACAGAAAAGTGCAAAGGGGGTAAAAAATGATTAAGCTTCTACCACGTGAAAAAGGGCACTTCTTGTTTATTTGTTTCAATTTTTTTATTAAAACACAATATTGACCTACAATATTATATTAGTTTCCGGTGTACAACATACTGATTCAACATTGATAGAGCTTACGATGTGAACACCAACGGATAAAGAAGACGTGGTGTACTATACAATGGAATGCTACTCAGCAATAAATAGGAATGAAATCCTGCCATTTGTGACAACGTGGATGGACCTAGAGGATGTTATGCTGAGTGAAATAAGTCGGACAAAGAAAGACAAATACCACATGATTTCACTTATATGTGGAAGTAAAAAAAAAAATCAAAACAAACGAGAAAAAGTCACTTTTAACATCTTGATCATTCTTGACTCCTCGTACACAAGGCTCATAATCCCAGCAGGGGCCAGGGAGCTGCGTCCTACCCAACTAGCCTGAGAAACAACGGCTTGAACCGGAGTGTTGAGGGGGAGGGGAGAGGCAGAAGAAGGTAAAATAAATAAATAAATGTCGACATTATCTTTTTTTTTTTTTAACAGGACTTTATTGGGGAATGGTGTACTTCTAGGACTTTTTCCAAGTCAAGTTGTTGTCCTTTCAATCTTAGCTGTGGAGGGCACAGCTCAGTTCCAGGTCCAGTTGCCATTGTTAGTTGCAGGGGGCGCACCCCACCATCCTTTGTGGAAGTCAAGGAGTCCAACTGGCAACCTTGTGGTTGAGAGTCCGTGCTCCAACCAACTGAGCCATCTGGCATTGGCCCATGTGGGAATCGAACCAGCAGCCTTCGGCATTAGGAGCACGGAGCTCCAACCGCCTGAGCCACCGGCCGGCTCCAAACGTTATCTTTGTTAATGACTGGAAAAACTCCATTGTGTGGCTTATAGTTAATGTAACCCTTTGGGGCTTTTGGGGGATCTTCCGATTATTTGCAATTTATAATTATTCCAAATTGGGCTTTGTGCAAACACCCTTGTGTATTGAGCTTTTCACATCAGAGAGACGTTCTCCTGAAGACAGATCCCTAGAGGTGAGATGTCTGCATCAAAGTGTACCTACTTGTATCTTATGTTTGGTTTCATGTTGCCCAAATCCCTTCCAGAAAGGTCACACCAAATAGCCCTTATCCCAGATGTGCAAGAAACGGCTTCTTTCCATACCTGCAATTTTTTTTAAAATTTATTTTTTATTTTTTAGTATCTCTCTCTCTCTCTTTTAATTTATTGGGGTGACAATTGTTAGTAAAATTACATAGATTTCAGGTGTTCAATTTTGTATTATATCCTCTATAAATCCCATTGTGTGTTCACCACCCAGAGTCAGTTCTCCTTCCATTACCATATATTTGATAATACCTGCAATTTTTAAACGCTTTGTAAGACCACTCTCGATCTCAACTTTAATATATTTCCTAGAAAAAAAAGATTAGTTCTGTTAGGAAGTGGATTACTTCTGAGGGAAAAAAAAGCCTACAATATAGAAACCAGTTATTTTTCCGTTATGTTTAGGTAATACCAAAAGATAACTGTGAATGTCTCTTTCAGGGATTTACTCATGTTTGAAGCAGCATTGAGATAAAATTTGGACTAAGCACTGTAATACAAACACAAATGAGAAAAAGTTTCATTTTTTCCAACGCTTGGGAAATCCTTAATGAGTCTCTGTAAGTAGATAGGAATCTATGAAATCAAAGATTTAATTACTTAATGTACAAGAGACAACCCGCTCATTTAGGAGAGAATACTGTCTTCTAAACCTATTTTCAATAACTCTATTGGACGTACTGATTGTGTAGGTCCAAAAGACCTGGTTTCTGATGCTGGATTTCCCTCCTAGACAAGAGCGCGCGAGACACCACGTAGTTTCTGGCACATAGTAGGTACGCAATACAAACTACTTGAATGAATAAATGACATATGCCAGAGTTCAAAAGTGAAGTGCTCATCATATCAGTGAGGGACTATCTAATCAGCCAAAGTTATTCAGGAACTATTAATAGGTCACCCACGGGTGTAAGTACATGCTCTAAACCATCCTTTCCTGAACTGTCATGTTTTCCTAAGTAGAGACAGCAAACTGGTGGGTGGGGCTCTGTTAACCCACAGTCCCCCTTTTTTTGCTTTTTGGCTTAGCGGGTATTTACACGTTTCGAAATAGTTGCCAACATTTCTAAAGTAAGCTTCTACACAAAAATCTGGATTTCTGGCTTTCTTGGCCACACCAAGCCCTGGCCAACTCCTGGGCACAGGACAATAGAAAGGGCTGAAGGTGAGGGACAGCCCCGTCCCCCGACTGCCACCATCCCCACCTGGCTGTCCAGCTCACTTCCCCACCTGCCTGGCCCACCCCTGTAAGCATCTTGATTTTACCACACCTTTTGTTTCAAGTTTGGAATGTGTGCCTTGGAGATCGTCTTATCTTAGATTATTCCCCCAATGCAAAGAAAGGTACTTGCTCTCTCTTCCCGATTTCTAAGATCTTCCTTGATAGCCTGTATTTTGTTCTTTGTCTTCTTCACCAGACTAGCAGGGACAACTCTCTGAGAGACTGTCTCCCAGCAAACGCTTTACTGTAGGTGGATGGCAAAACCAATGGGTACTGTTTCCTGTGCATGTGGGCTGGGGGTGGGGAGATGAAGAGAAACACACAGATTATGGAGGGTTATTGCTCAACCTTCCTGTTCCTGGCCATTCCTGGCCGTCAGACTAACTCCAGCAAGACATTTACTTGAAACACACACACACACACACACACACACACACACACACACACACACACACACATTTTTGAGGTGAGGGGAAATCTTGATTCTACTCTGCTTTGAGAAAATTGCTGTTGACTCTCTTTGTATATATAGTTAGACATCAAAATACAGAGGAACACTCTGAACATTTTGCTATCCAAAAAGCAGATATTTCGGATACTGCAGATTACATAAAGACAAACACGTTGCCTGTTCTCCCCTCTTCCCTGAATAACATAAGAATAAATGCCAAACTTCTATTACCAATTCTTCGGTTGGCTAATCGGCTTTATTTTCTCCTCTGACAGTAGGTGTTTGGTGTCAATATACATTTTTTTTTCCTGCCACCATGCTTCCTTTCCCCAAACTATTAATTCTGTTTTTATGAATAATACAGTATGCCCGGTTATTATTTAGTTTGATTGTATGCTAGCCTCATTCTCTGCATTTTAATTTAAGTGTAACTGCTCAGGAAAAATGCAAATCTCTCCTATTCAAATTCAAACGAAAATAAATGGATTTTTTATGGCCTGAAGGATCTATTCATTACCAAATCATTTATCTTTTCAGGAAGAACAGTTTATATATCCAATATGCTCTAGTGCTGTCTTTATTTTCTTCATTTTTTTTCCTCCTTTGATAAATATGCTCACTCTTTCACACCTCCTTTGCATCTTTGCCGATAGGGGCAGCTTATAGCAGACTGAACAAGACTGTAATTAATAGCATGAACAGAAAGCAAAGTTTCCATAGAAAGATAGAACAGCCTGGATATTAAAAAATAATAAACAAATCTAAAACTTGGATAGCAATGTTTAAAAGAAAAAAGGAAAAATACACGGCTGGCCTTACCAAAACAAAATAATATAAAAGGAGGGGAGAAGAGAGAAGTGTGTCTTTTGAACAGACTAGCTTTCCGGAAGTCTTGCTGCTAGGAATGCTAACGTTCTAATCATGCTCTCTAATTTTGCTTCTAACATGAAGGGCTATTAGAAGTTTGGCATTTTGAGTGCCAGGCTGCATTTTTATTGAATACCAGTTTATATTTATATCTTGATTGAAGAAACCAGTTTAAAGGGCATTGCTTCTGGGAGGGTGTGGGAATATACAAACGGCTGTGATACACAAAGCAATTTCCTTTCAATACCTTCTACGGAGGCAGCTTGAATGGCTTGTCCTGAATTAGGAAGGCCCATAAGCTAGAAATAGGAGTGTGAGTTTATGGCCCCTTTTTTTTCTTTAGGTATTTCCCTTTCTCTGGCATATTGAACTTTAAAAATCTTACGATCGCATTCAAGTTACCAAGAATGTTGACTTTCCCGTTTCATGTTTATGTATTAAATCGGATTTCAGAGCCAATGAATGGATTTCTTTGTTCTCACTAGATTAAGCCCATATAGATAATCTGGTTTAGTTATGGCTCCATTGTTTAAACAGTGCTAATTATAGTGCTTACAATACAATGGCGGAGGGGATGATTTAAATGGTCATTTTGAAGAAGGAAAAAAAAAATCATATGCCAAGCTCAAAAATGTACAGTTGCTCTGACTTGCTCCCTGAAGGCCAATTTAATGACTGGATTTCAAAGAATTCTTTACTTTGAAATTCTTAAACACCAGCCACACTCCCATCCACGCAGCCGGTGTATAGGGTCTCCAGTGGTCCTGGGGGGCTGGTTTGGAGTCTTCCGCAGGCAGAGAAGAGATGTGAATTTTCAACAGCCTGCATGCTGCTGCTTTTCATATTCTCAGGAAGGAAGGGGCAGGAATTACAGCGCCCCCTCATGAAAGGAGGGGGGCAGCTTTTGAAGAGGGGAAAGAAGGCTCTTCCAGGGAAGGACTGACCGAGCTAGAGCTATGGCTGCTAGCCAGCCAGGACAGAGCAATCCACAGGACATCTGATGGCTAACTCCCATTCAAAAATAAATCAAGGTTTCACGAGGTGCTTTCCTTAAGGGCTGTGTGCTTCCTACAAGGAGAAACTATGGGATTAGGATGGGAAGGGCGAACGGGCCATGTAAGCCGTTTACCTAGGTGACTTCTTTCCACAGTCTAGGGACTGGCCGCTAACTTCAATTGTCTCCCATTCCATGATTCTTTGGGAAATTCCTGAGGTGGGAGCAAAGGGATAGAAGTAAGGTCTTGGCACCATGAACTAAAATAAACAGCACATATATAATTAGCAGACGATAATGCAGAACCAGGAAAAATAGATGGAGGACGATTAAAAATAAATAAATAACGTTGTTCTGACTTGAAAGTGATGGAATACTGAATGCAAGGGGCGGCTTATTTATAGAATGTGTGTGGAATTTTTCTCTATAAATCACCACTCTCTCAGGATCTAGGTGACTGTCTTGAGGTGTATAGACAAATGCAGCACCTCTTGAAGGAAAGAAAAGACATGAGAATCAATGCTAAGGTCAGCTTTCTTGTTTAACGTGTCGAAAACAGTAATACAGGTAATAAATGACGCTTTAAAAAAAATTGCGTGCAACATATGAAGTGGATCCTGGATCAGATTAAAAATTTTTTTTTCCTGCAAAGGACATTAATTGGATACCAGGCAAAATTTGAATAAGGTTGATAGATTACATAATGGTATCGTATCAATGTTAATTTCATGATTTTGGTAATTATCCTGTGATTATGGAAGAGAATGCTACCTTTAAGCAAAAAATACACACTTTTAATGGGGCAAACAATAAAAAAATAAAATCAGGAATGTGGGAAGAGAGTTAACTTTTGCTTGTCGCCACATTTCCAGGAATTGTCCATGACTCAAAGCTACTGTGATTTCATGCCAGATAATACTTCTGGAAGGACAAGTGAGCTGTTCAATGGTTGGGCTGACCTGTTCTATTGTTTACGATCCTGGGCAAATTAATTAAGCACTTGCTGTGCACCTCCATTCCCTCAGGTATAAAACTGAGTAAATACTATTTTATTGCCTTTAATTGTTGCAAGGTTTAAAGGAGATAATATATATATATATATATATATATATATATATATATATATATATATATATATTCAGCTGGCAGCTGGCTCCAGGCAGGTATCAGAAGATGTGTAGCATGTGGTCACAGTTACGCTTAAAATTATTTCTGTAGCTTCCATTCTGATGAGTTGGCTTTTGTGTGCTTCGTAATCACTTAAAGTAGGATGGCTTGCTTGTACATCCACGTACCTGGGAAATGTTCATAGGCTTTAGAAAAACATGGTTTTTGGAAGATGGACTTAATTCTTACCAAAATAAACACCTTTATTGTCACATGGAGGTTATGTTCTTTCCTTATGCAAAAATGTTTTATGAAAAGTATTGTAAACTTGGGCTAGGAAGAATAGGAGCTATATTGATAATAGTGAGTAGCTGTTGGTTTTTGTATGGAGGAAGAAAAGGGAAATTTGTTTAAAAGTAGACACTCAGTAATAATAACAGCTGGCACTTGTAGTATGTCCAGATTCCTAACCCCTCGCTATGATGCTTCTTGAGGGCTGAGTTCTACAAGTTCTGTAAGTTTTAAAGTTTCAACTCATTTTCTATAGTCTATATTTTCAGGGCATTGCGAAAGAGAAAAGAGTGTTATGAAGTAATGACAATATTCCAAATCTAATTTTAGCCATTACTTTTTGCCTTTTTTCTTTTGCTCAAAAAGCTGTTATAGTATGTGCAGAGTAGAAAAGGAGGAAAGGTCTATAACTAACAACATAAAGTAGAACGAGAGACATTCTCCATAACCTTCCACCCAGAAGTGTCAACCTTTTTGGCTGTTTGCTGTACCCCACCGACTAATGAGTTTCCTGAACATCTACTTACCTGCTCGCTAGTGCACATCAGTGTCCTTTGAAGACAGAAGTGTCACCATGTCCCTTTCGGGATCGTGGGAAGGTCTCTACACAAGCAGTCGACTACACTAGAAGCAACTGGAATATCAGATGATACGAAAAGCTACTGCTCGGAGAGCGACAGATAAGGCCTAGAAAGGGCTGATAAGGAGGCAGAAGGCGGATTGTGAAAGACTCGAAAGGTCATAAGGGCCAGAAGAACCAACCAATGACATTATCAGCCAGTGCAGTTCTTAAGAGTGTGAACTTCAGATCCACCAGCCCGAAGAAGGAGTCCTGACTGCCATCGTTTACAAGCTGTGTGACCATAAGCAAACGAATCAGGGTCTGGAAGCCTTTGCTTTCTGATCTGTAAAAGAGAATGACAATGGTGTCTGCCTAACAGGTGACAAAAGAGTTCAATGAGAACAGGAGTGTGCAATACCATCAAGAAAGGACCACATCATCATCATTATTTGACAGCTTTGGAGGATGGATTGAGTACAGGAGGAAGGATATCAATATTCCCATCTTAGAATTTAAGGATGCTAACTGGTGAGTCAGGAGGCCAAATTGCATTTACAGACATGTTGTGTTTGGTTCACTGAGCATTTAAACATTTTTGGAATGAGGTAGATTATTCACATACACATTCAGGTATTCCCTAGAAAAATGGGAAAATCAGACAACTTTGAGTCCACATTCCCCCACCGTGGCCACAATAGCTAAGTAAAGACGACCACTTTGATCGGCATGAACTTCGCTAGAATCCCTCATCCTTCAAAATCTTTCCTGATTCTTTTGTCATTTGAGTGCGAGACTCTTGGATTAACTTCTTCCTATAATACTTACATTAAAGGTAATTGTGTTAACACAGGGGAAACTAATGGAAATTCTGGCATCACTAGAAACACCTTTTGGGGTGGTCTGGGGATTCCTCTTGTGTCCTCCAGGACACAGAGAATGGTTTTCAAACTCTAGTATGTATCAGAATTCCCTGGAAGTACGTGGCGCTGGACCCCACACCCAGAGCTTCAGGTTCAGTGGGTGGGGGTGGGGCCTAAACATGTGCATTCTATCAAGTTCCCAGGTGATGCTGATGCCCTGGTCTGGGATCCACACTTTGAGAACCAGGGACTACACAGACACACACACACACACACACACACACACACACACACACACTCACACATGCACACACACAGGCACGCACACGGGATTGCCAAAAAAATGTATACACATTTTAAGAGATGTTAACACTTTGGTCAACGTTGCTCAAGCAGTAGTTCGCCGTAATCAGAAGTGTCTGGATGCTGATGGGAACCACTTTGAGCACCTCTTGTCATTGCAGAAGTCACACGTGACTTGTATTCATCTTTTGGTATCGGTATATATTAATACAGTTTTTTCCTTTCTTAAGATGTGTATACTTTTTTTGGCACCCTCTGTATATATGAATATATATGTATATCTTTATTTGGCTTTATTTGCCAAAGTTGTATCTGTTTACCTTAAAACAAAATGCAAATGCAGACAATACACAAGGAGGTAATTACAGTCAATAGTTAATTTCTACCCTTTGAGATGAATTAAGAAAAAGAAGTTAACCAAAAAAAAAAAATCATTGTTTCTTTATAAACTAATGTGATAAAGACCATACCATATACTTAAAGAGCTATAAAGTTTCATTTTTTCCTTTCTAGATTGGCTTGAAGTAATAACACATTGAACAGAAGAAACACGTGAACTGCTGAGAGGTAAAATGAGCACTAACACAGGCTGAGACTCACGCATACTCAATGCCGTGCTCAGTGATTAGCTTAGTTAATCCCCAGAGCAGCTTTAGTGTGGGTGGCACTGCTTATTCCTCTTCTTTTAGAGATGGCGAAATAGAGGCTTGACAGTGTAAGTGACTCATGGAGGGTCACAGAGCTAGTGACAGTGGAGCTGGGATTTGAACAGGAGCAGCCTTCATAATGACGCCATTTGCTCCCCTACCTACTCACTCCCTCCCTCCCCACTTCTAGTGACCTTTGCCAGTTGGCATGTACTGAGTGTCCTTTAGATGCCAGACATCATGCTAAGCGTTGGGGAATTCAAAGATCTCAGGGATGGAAAGCCTGGTAGAGTGATTCCAACCCTTCCTTCTGTAGCCAGGGATTCTCTATGGACCATGTTTCCTGTTTCACCAGGAACAGGCACAGGAGCACGGCAAGGAGTGTGCACTATTTCAGAGGTTCCATAGACATTCCCCCAGCTTATTCATGGATCTCATAGCCTCAAAAGCTAAGGACGCTTGATCTTGTAATGAAAGTACCCAAATGATATTCCCCATGGGCTCAGGACTTGTGCATACACGTCTTAGCTGAGGCGTTGATTGTTTAGTATCTTACACTGTTTGAGTGAATATCTTGGCTTCGGTTTTCTCATTTCTAAGATATGGACTCATTAGACACAGGACTGGCTTCACAAGTGTGCCTCCTGGGCGGGCGCACAAAGGTCTGAACTTGAAGGGTCCCACAGTTGGGTGAATGCTATACCATCACCATCTTGAAATTCTTAATCATTTTTGAACAAGGGGCCTCCCGTTTTCATTTTGCTCTGGTCCACCTAAATTATGTAGCTGGTCCTTATTAGACCCTGTGGCACCCGAGATAGACCCCCCACTTGCACTGAACACTTGAAAATGATCATTACTGGGCAGTAATTCACTCCACCCTCACAATGACCCAGTGGGATCGCTTTTTAGTGTTACCCCCAACTTACAGAGCAGGAAAGCATATTGTAAATGCAGCCAATCCTTGAAATATCTAGTGTGTGTTAATTAGTGAGCCTGATTAGTGAGTAATGAGCCTATAGTTTTGCCTGTTTGTATAAATTTCCCGTCTATTTTAAACGCACAGAAAGTTGAGTCTCTGGGGACCCTGCCCAGCTGTGCAGATATTTTTATTCTGAAAATGTTGAGCTGTGATCTTAAATGTTCTAGTCCTTGTGCTAATTCAAGAGGCATTTCGATCTTGACTCAGAACACAGCTCCCAGTAATAATGAATGTAATTAGACCCCCCCACATTGAGCTAGCATGTGTCTGTCTATAGGTAGTTCTCCCAGCCTCTACAGATAGCAGTGGAGGGTCTGGTGAGGGGAGAGAGTGGAGTGTGGCCTGTGGGTCCTCACCGCTGGAAGCAGGTGGCCTGTGAGCGAGGAAGCTGTCATTTTCCCAGCAACTGGAGACATCTCTTATTCATGACAAGTTCTGTGAGGAAGCTGGGGTATCAGGCCAGAATTTAGTAATTCAAATTTCACCTTTACAAGCTGTTCATCCCGAGTCAGTTCACTGCCTGCATACCTGTGCATTGCTGAATTGGGATTATTTAGAAACAGTATGGATTGCTAGCTCAAAAGAGAACCGAAAGTTTTCTATTTTCGTATTGAAAAAAAAAAAATCCTGTGGTACCTTTAAATGTTAAAAGAAATACTATGTTTCCTAATTAGTCTTCTCTAATAAAATACTTTTTACAGTTCTCTGTGCCAAATGGTATATTGTTCCCACAATTATTTGATTAAAAAGGAAATAAGTTTTTAAAAACCATATTATTATACTATTAGAACTGAAATTATGTCTGTTAGTCTATGCTATTGCTATGGAAATTTTGACCTTTCTCACTATACCAATTTGTGAGGTGTTTTTATTTTGTTTGTTTGTTTTTCTGTGGGAAAGCCCTATGGCCTGACCTTCCTTCCCCCTTCCTTCCTTCCTTCCTTCCTTCCTTCCTTTCTTCCTTCCTTCCTTCTTTTCTTCCTTCCTTTCTTCTTTCCTTCCTTCCTTCCCTCCATCCCTCCTTCTTTCCTTCCTTCTAAAAAAATCAACTGGTTTTTAATTTTTGTATGATATTGTGTTGTTTACTCCATTATCTTGGGTATGAGCTGTCATCCTCTCATGAGTAACTCATTAATAATAGTAACACACTGCATGTAAAAAATATATATCTAAATATTATAATTGAGCTTGACTGCATTAAACATAGCTTACAGACTGGAAATTGAAATAAATTCCCATGTGTGTTTTTAAACACCCAAGAGCTAGGCTCTGACAAGCACTGTGAACACTGAGCTAATGAAAACTCAGTTTGAAAAATTATTACTCAATTCCTAACATTTACTGAAGTCCTGTGCTAAGAACTTTAAATGGATTGTTTTATTTAATCCTCACAGCCATCCAAGGAAATAATATTATTATCCTTGTATTAGCCATACAAAAAGCCCAAAGAGTTTAAATAACTTGCCCAAGGACACACAGCTATTACACGGCAGTGCTGGATATAAAACCAGATCTATCTGACTGCAAAGCTAGAGATCACTGGTAACTTACTTGCATTCTAGAGCCCTGTTTAGTTATGTTGAGAAGAAAAGAGGATTAAGGCCTTTAAAGGGCCTAGTGTCTTAGCTGACTTATATTTCTTCCCTTCCTTGCAAATAAAACTAAAAGTGTGATGCCTTTTGATTTATTTTTGTTGCTATTGCTCTCCAAAGAAAGAAGACTCACTTGTTTCTAAGCACTTAAGCTCGGGCATTAAACTGTCTATATTTGGGTCTCAGCCCTACCCCTAACCAGCTGTATGATGTGTGCAAGTCGCTTCACTTTTCTGAGGCTCAGTTTCCCAATCCTGAAATTGGGAATAATGATAGTGACCTCCTTAATGATGTTATCAGGATTAAATAAGAAGATCCATGTAAAATGCAGGGAGAAACTGGTGGCTGCCTCATCACTCACGCACTCTATTTGATGATTGAAATACCTTTTAAAAGTGGACAAATTTAATAATTAGGTTGTAGATTTTATGTTTTCTTTTTAAAGACTTTATGTTGGGGGGGTAGTTTTAGGTCCAGAGCAAAATTGAGCGGGAGGTACAGAGAGTTTCCATGTAGCCCCTGGCCCTCCCAAACACATAGCTTCCTCTAGTATCGCCATCCTGCATTGGAATGGTACATTTGTTGCAACTGGCAAACCTACACTCACACACCATGTTTTCACCCAGCATCCATAGCTGACATTAGGGTTCACTCTTGGTGGTGTACATTCTATGGGTTTGGACAACTGTACAATGACATAGTCACCGTTGTAGTGTCATGCAGAATATTTTCACTGCCCTAAAAACCCTCTGTGCTCCACCACCAGTTCAGCCCTCTCCCTCCATTTCACGTCTACAGAGGGTACCAGAAAAATGTACACACATTTTAAGATCGTATCTCTTAAAATGTGTATACTTTTTTTTTTTTTTTGGTTAAAGAAGAAGTCCTAGGGCCGGCCCGGTGGCTCAGGCCATTGGAGCTCTGTGTTTCTGACACCGAAGGCTGCTGGTTCGATTCCCACATGGGCCAGTGGGCTCTCAACCACAAGGTTGCCGGTTTGATTCCTCGACTCCTGCAAGGGATGGTGGGCAGCGCACCCTGCAACAATATTGAACATGGCACCTTGAGCTGAGCTGCTGCTGAGCTCCTGGATGTCTCAGTTGGTTGGAGCGCATCCTCTCAACCACAAGGTTGCTGTTTCGATTCCTCGACTCCCGCAAGGGATGGTGGGCTGCACCCCCTGAACTTACAATGGCAACTGGACCTGGAGCTGAGCTGCGCCCTCCATAACTAAGATTGAAAGAACAACAACTTGACTTGGAAAAAGTCCTGGAAGTACACACGGTTCCCCAATAAAGTCCTACTCCTCTTCCCCAATAAAAAAAAAAAAATCTGAAAAAAAAAAAGAAAGAAGTCCTAGATTTCTGGCTTCTAAAATCTTATCTTTGTTGAAATTGAAAAAGAAATGGACTTTGAAGAAGTAATTGGAAGATGAAATTTGGAGTGACTAGATAAGGAAGAGGTAACGCAGCATGAGAGAAACATAGATGAGGCAAGTCATGGAGGTGAGCTTGGGCAGATGTTTTTAGATAGTAATAAGTAGTTCCTGAAGTAAAAATATAGTTTATAAACAAGTTATGGAGCGTTAAATAAATCCCACAGTTTGGGGAGTAGGAAACCATTGAAAGTTTTAAATACAGATGCGACATGATCATTCAACCAGTATTTTAGGTAGAATCAATTAGGGATTTTACATATTTACTACATGCCAGTCACACAGTAAAATAATGTGAGGAAATAATGATGAGTCAAGGCAGACATGGTGTCTGCAGTTGGCAGCCTATAAGGTGGCTCCAATGACCCTTACCTACTGGCACTCACACCCTTGGGTGTAAGCGGAACCCAGTGACTCAGTGCTAATGACTAGAATATGACAAAAGTGAGGGGATGTCGTTTCCAAGGGGAGGATACACAAAGTCTGCGACTTCCATTGTGCTCGCCCCCTGTTGCTCTTTCTTGTGTGCTGGCTTACCCAGAGGGAAGCCAGATGCCATATTGTGAACTGCCCTGTGGAGAGGCTCACTCGGCAGGAGCTGAGCAAGGTCTCCAGCCAACAGCTAGAGAGGAACTATGTCCCTCAGTCCAACAGCCTGTGAAGAACCGAGTCCTGGAAAAACAATGCAAATGAGCTGGAATTGGATCCTTCTTCAGTCGAGCCTTCAGATGAGGCTGCAGCCAACACTGTGATTGTACCTTGAGCTACTAGAGGCATCTGCTTCCAGATCCCTGACCTACTGCCAACTGTGATGATAATAACTGTTGGTGGTTTTAAGCTGCTCTGGGGATAGTTTATTACTCAGAAATGGATAACTAATCCAGTCTCTGTCCTCATGGGATTTACAGCTTAGTGGAGGTGAAAGATGTCAGTTAAATATGATACCAATTAGGGTGACCTTACAGGTGCAGTGGGAGAGAGATATCTGACAGAAAAATAGACCATACCATGGAGTAGCCTGATTTTGTGTCTGAGGGGCCAGGCTTTCCTGGGAAATGATGGTTAAGCTGGGATTTGATTTGAAGCATTAACTCGGCAATCTGGGATGGAAAGAGCATTCCTGGCAGCAGGAGGGGTATGTGCAAATGTCATGAAAGGAGGAAGCCCTAGTGGGGCTAGAGCACAGATGAGCGGGTGTGGCAGGGGCTGGATCCCATAACGTCATAGGTCATAGTAAGGAATTTGGTCTTTATTCTCAGCCCAGTGAGAAGTGTTCTAGCAGGGGTGGCATACTCAGATTTTCAGTTTTAAAAGCTTACTAGGCAGTGGAGTAGGGAGAATGGGTTGTACAAGGAGAAGAGGAGAAGCAGGGGACCAGTTCGGAGGCTCCTACAATTGTCCAGTTGAAGAAGGTAGATTGGGTGGGTGTCAGTGGGGACATAAAGAGGTGGGGACAGTCTTTAGGGATTCCTAAGCAGCAAAATGAGTAAAACTTGTTGATGATTTTGACAAGGAGGATGAGGAAGAAGGAGGTGTCCAGGCTGACTCATAATGTTTTTAACTGGAGAAGCAGGAGAGACTGGAAGAAAAGAAACTATTCAATTATATATGTAAGAGGTCAGGAAGATGCTAAGTTAATGCCTGTAGGACTGGCGGAAGGATCTCTAGGGCATCGCAGGAAAAAAATCAATAGGACCTAGTAACTGATTGGCTGGGTGAAAGTCTGATGGGAAACGTAAGAATTTAGAAGGACATCAGCCTCAAGTGTTTTTGCTGTTTCTGTCTTGACTATGTTGAGTGTATTTATGAATACATAACACATGAAATACCCTCAAATCTGTTCATTATGCAGAAGTGAGCTGGTTTGTGAATGGTTAGAAGGAAGCAGCACAAAAAGAGAATAGAATAATAGAGCTGTTCAGCATCAACAAAGTATTATTATTAACGCCAAAAGGAAAAAATGCTGTGTTAATGAACTCATTAGACACGCTTTGGGACTTACTGCAGCCATAGAAACTGACCTGGATGAGCCGAATGATGGAAAACCATGTCCCTACTTGTATAGGGTTGTACTGATCTTAAGTTAGAACTGTCAGTGCAAAGGAGTTTGAATGGAACTAAATGATTTTGATTTGGGAGCACCCATTTGCAGCAATTCCTATACATAGGGGGTCAAAGAATATATGGATACACACACATATGTATTTAATATACAATATTTCAATAGCTAATATAACATACAATGACTATACTATATAATATATGTAAATAAAGAGAGAGCATATAATATTATAAATAAATTATATTCATTTATAAATTTATTATTTTAAATTAAAAAATAAGGAATAAGGCTGGCCTGGTGGCTCAGGCGGTTGGAGCTCCGTGCTCCTAACTCTTAAGGCTGCTGGTTCGATTCCCTCATGGGCCCGTGGTCTCTCAACCACAAGGTTGCTGGTTCGACTCCTCGAGTCCCGCAAGGGATGGTGGGTAGTGCCCCCTGAAACTAAGATTGAACACGGCACCTTGAGCTGAGCTGCCTCCTGGATGGCTCAGTTGGTTGGAGCCCGGGCTCTCAACCACAAGGTTGACAGTTTGATTCCTTGAGTCTTGCAAGGGATGGTGGGCTGCGCCCCCTGTAACTAGCAATGGCAACTGGACCTGGAGCTGAGCTGCGCCCTCCACAACTAAGACTGAAAGGACAACAACTTGACTTGGAAAAAAGTCCTGGAAGTACACACTGTTCCCCAATAAAGTCCTGTTCCCCTTCCCCAATAAAAAAAAATCTTTTTAAAAAAAAAAGGAATAAAAAAATCAATTTTTAACTTATATATCAATGCCTTTCTAAATAAAGGATGTAATAGATATAAATACGTATCCTCCTTAATTTATAGTCTTCAAATCTTTAGTAAACATTCAACCCACTTGACATCTATGAGTGGGTTATCGACACACAGTACACGATGGTGTCACGTCACGTGTCATGCTGCAGGACATCACAGTCTAGTGAATAACACCATCCGCCCACAGAAGCATTTAGTCTGGCCAAGATGAAGAACCTACCGACATGCATAGGTAAATTTACGCATAAAGGCCCATGTGCATTGCAACTCACCCCTCTCCATTTTTATTCAAGCAAATTAGGCTTGCACATAGTTGGACAATTTTAACAACAAATAAAGGCCCTTCACCCTGTTTTGGACTCAAGAAGAACAACGCAGAACAGGACAGACGACTGCCTAGTCTCCTAGCTGGTGTCTCTGCTCCACCCACAACCGGTCCTCTGCACGGCAGTCACAGAGATCAGATTACGTCACTGTCCTTCAAACCTTCTGCAGCGGCTTCCGGTTCTGACTTGAAATAAAATCCTAACGTCTTACCATGGCCTTGGAGCCCATGAGAACTGTGATCCTGCCTCGCTCTTTGTATCTCTTTCCTCTCTCCCCCTTGCTCACGAGCAAACCGGACCAGCTTGGGTTCTTCGCCTTTCCTATGCCAAGCTGGTCCCTGCCACAGGGCCTTCGCAATTGCTGTTCCCTCATCCTAGAGATTCCCATGGCTGGCTTCTCATTCACGTCGAGGTTCAAATGAAATCTCATCTGAAAGCTTTCCCCTACCTCCCGCACCCTCCCTCCCATTATGCCATTTTATTACCATAGAAGCACTTTGATCATTTTCTGAAATTGTCTTATTACCTGCATGAGTTATTTGTTTTTTGGCTGTCTCTCTCCCTTGGGTGCCACCTCCACGAGGGCAGTGTCCTTTTTAGTCAGTCTCCTTCATGGCTGGATCTCCAGAGGCTATGGTACTGCTTGGCACTTAATTGGTTGCTCAACATTGTTTGTTTGAAATGGATTTATTGAGTGGGTTGGCCTAAGCCACTCTGACTGCTAAAGGCTAGTTTGGGTGCATCATGGTGACCATTCTCTTAGCAACCTTTAAACATATTCAAATTCATTGCTACAGGCAGAATCCCGCAATACAAACAATCCTGTAGTGACTGGCAACCCAGCCCTCAGCTCAATGGGCTGGGCAGGGCAGTGATTAGTTACACGTTCTAGTGAGATACAGTATTGGTCACCCAGCTCCTCCCCATGCATAAGAGAACTATTTTAAATCACTTTGTTGAGGTATAATTCACATACCATACAGCTCACCTATTTAAAGTATGCAGTTCAATGGTTTTTAGTATATCCACAGTCATGCAACCATCACCACTATCGCTTTCCAGAACACTTTTATCATCCCCCAAAGAAATGCCTTCCTCATTAGCCCTCATTTCCCTTCCCGCCACCCCCAATCCCACCTCCCTCCAATCCTAGGAAGTCACTAATCTACTTTCTGTCTCTATGGATTTGCCTATTCTGCACATGTTACATAGACAAATTATACAATATGTGTTCCTTTGTGACTGGCTTCTTTTACTTAGCATAATATTCTCAGGGTCCATCCACGCTGTAGCGTGTATCCATATTTCATCCCTTTCTGTTGTCAAATATTCCTTTTTATTTATCCATTCATCCTTTGAGGACCACGAGGGTTATTTGCATTTTTGTGTGTGGCTATTATGAACACATGCTTTCAATTATCTTGGGTATATACCCAGGAGTGGAATTGCTGGGTCATATGGTAACTCGACGTTTATCCTTTTGAGTAACTGCCAGACTGTTTTCCAAAGTAACTGCACCACTTTACAATGGCGCGTTGGCTCTTGAGAGCCAGTCGACTCCTCCAGTAACACAGCATGTCCCAGAGCTAGACACCAGGCTGAGAGAGAATGCTGCCTGGTAAAGGAAGTGGTGATCCCTCCTAGACAAAACCCTGATTGTTGTAATGTGAATGGAGATTTGATGATATAACAAAGTGTTTCCCTGTTTGTGGTCTGGGAGAGGATTTCAGTGGTACAGGGGCAAGGCATTGATCACATGGAATCCCAAAGTGAGAACATAATGCCCTTTTCATTGTCTGGTCCATCCTTACGATTACTCAAAGAAGAAAGTCTCAGTGTGACGCTAATATGCCTTTAACACCTCTCTAATACTTGCAAATCTCCCTTTGGAAGAAAGAGAGAGAGACAGAGAGAGAGTGAGAGAGAGAGAGCAAGAGAAAGAGAGGGAGAGGGAGAAACTGGCTCATCAGAGCCTTCAGACTTCAGCGGGCAATGCTACATGCCTAGAGTTCAGCATTTAAAAAAATATATATTTTAAAATGGTTACCTTCTCTTTATGAAATATGGTATTGATTTTACATTTATAGCAGTGATAGCAAGTTTCCTTTTTAAGAAGGAAGTTTCCATTTATTTAAAATGGAAAAATATTTCTTAAATAAGCAACAGTAATAATCTTATGTGGTTCACAAGGGAATTTAAAAACAATAAAGGCTCAGCAGAATAATAGCAAAGTGGTTTTTGATCCCTTTATTATGTGTCAATCACAGTTTTAAGACTTTCACACCCATCAGCTCATTCAATGCTCGCTATACTCATTCTACAAATGAGGAAAGTGAGGCACAGAAAGGCTGAGTAACTTGCTCAGAGTCACACAGCTAGGAAGTGGCAGAGCTGTGCTGCTATGTACCCAGGCAATCAGCACTACCCCTCCTGCTATGAAGGGAGCGTGTAAATGCCTGAGGTTTAGAAAACCCAGGGTTAATGATCTATTTGTGAGTGAAACGGTGTCAGCTCACAATGACTCTTTAACTGCCTCGTCTCCTCCCCCTTCCTCTGAGAGTGGGTCTCCAGTCATCTGGCTTTAACTAGAGACTTGGCTCTTTAACTACTGTTGAATGAAACAGGGGCAAGACTTGATCCATGCGAGGCAAACGCAACTCCTCCCTGAGATTTGGAGTTAGTATTGAAAAAGATGTGGTCTCCACAGTGGCACTGAAATATATCGAACAGGGAGGCTTGAGCACCTATGTATTCTGTAGACCGTAGCCCGTACAAGCAAAAGAAGAATGAAGATACACAGAGAGAGGCAGAGGTGTGAGATGGTGTCTCCCTGGGCGCCCACCAGTTTCCACCTGTTAGTCCTGAGCCTTCCCGATGCTAAGTCAGGCTGTACCCCAGGCCTCTAGTTCTGGAGTAACCGCCTGTATCCTTTGATAAATGCCCCCTTTCAACCTAAGCTCGCTAGAATCGGTTTCTGCTTCTTTTAATAAAAACAATTTTTAATGAGAAATGCAAACTATGTGGAAGCAAAAGTGAGGAGTCGGGAATTTAAGATCTACAGGAAGAACTTCCAGGAAATGAAATGAGTATCCTTAAGAGTAGATCATTCATTCATTCATTCATTCATTCATTCATTCACTTATTCCATCCCAGCCAGTATATACTGAGCCCCTCCCATGAGCCAGGTACTCTTCTTGACCCCAGTGACACAGTGGTGAATATCAACGAAAGGCCTTGACCTTGGAAAGTGGTCATCAAGACGCTTGTAGATCATGCACACACTTTGACAATAGGGGGCCACCTCACGTTTTTTGGCAAGAAAATGATTTGATTAGGCCTCCATTTTAGGAGAATGACTCTGGCAGAGATGTTTACAAGAAATGGAGGAGAAGATACCAGGAGTGGGAAAACTGGGAAGATTCTTATCAAGTGATGCAACCATCACCACTATTTCCAACATTTTCTATCACCCTAAACAGAAACTCTGTACCCACTAAGCAATAACTCCTCATTCCAGAAGCTCCTGACAATCTTTATTCTATTACTTTGTTTCTGTGAATTCGACTATTCTAGGTAATTCCTGTAAGTGGAGTCATACTATATTTGTCCTTGTGTGTCTGGTTTCTGTCACGTGACATAATGTTTTCAGGGTGCAGCTGTGTTACGGCAGGTATCAGAACTTCATGCCTTTTTAAGAATATTCCATTGTATATTGGAATTATACATTGTGTTTATCCAGTCATACGTTAATGGATATTTGTGTTGTTTTCACCCCTTTCTGGCTATCATGAATAATGCTGCAATGAACATGAGTGTACAAGTTCCTGTTTGAGTTCAATTCTTTCGCGTTCCACCTGGGAATGGAATTGCTGGGTCATATGGCAATTCTGTTTAACTTTTGTAGGAACCACCTGATTCAATTTTTGAAAAGAATCTTTCTAGTAAGGAGAAGTAGACAGAGACAAAGAAACCACACCTAAACCTTGCAGGCCAACTCAGAATAGGTGAGTACGATTTTTTCCCTTCTTATCAAGCATTCCATCTTAATTCTGAATTCTGCTAGCTAACATTCAGAAAGAGAGATTAGAAAAATATAGTTGCAGGCTTTCTGCTTTTTCTTTTTTCTTAAACGAGGGCCCAGCTCACAGTGGCCCATGCGGGGATTGAACAGGCAACCTTGGTGGTACCAGCACCACGCTCTAACCATCTGAGCTAACCCACCACTCCTTAGGTTTCCTCCTAAGGCAAGTCTTTCCTTCAGAAGTCCTGATGATATTAAATTTCTCTAGAACACGAAATGGTATGTTTAAACCATGCTTGATACTCAAGCAAAATAAGTTTCTTTTTCGGAGCACATCTTTATTTTAAGGTTTGAGGATACGTACGGGTAATTGCACACAATTGCACCTAGACCAATATTAGGCAAGCTGTTTTGATACCCCTCTTTCCTCAGGGATGTGTTTCCTTGCATTTCTAACTTCCTGGCCAGATCACAATTAGTAAGTCAATTTTCCTCACGAGACCTCACTTTGCAAGTAGGGGAGGTCCTGGCTGTGTTAAATACGCAACATTTGATCTCACCACATATGTGACTTCCCTAAGACTGAAACTCAGCCACTGAGGCATAATCAGTGGAGGATAAAATTCTTTAGGAAATTCAAAATATTCCAGGAATCTTAAATATTCTATTTACAGATGGGGTAAAATGTTCTCTCAATCCACGGAACCAGAGCATGTGGCAAACACAATTCCTCGAAAAAGAAAAAGTCCACCCTGCGTCTATACTCTGTGTTTTGCTGTAGGTATGTTCTCGAATTGAAAGTTCCCCTCTACTACTTCTGAGAAGCAATTTCTGATTTTCCTCTAAACTCCTCAGTTGTGGTGAGACTTTCTTCCCAGTTGAATCGGTCCACGGCAAGAATGTGCTTGCGTGATATTTAATCCCTTACTGGGAGCCCAGAGAGGGTTTCTTGCCAGAACTAGAAATGGCCTCTATTACAAATTCCCCTTCCTAAGCAAGCTATTTGGGGCCAGTAACACCCTATCCGTGTATTTTTAAACAAGAGAAAAGGGCTCCACGTTGTATTGTAAATTACAGCAACATCGTTTCTGACCCCAGAGGTGCAGTTCAGAGGAGCAGAAACAGTCCCCATCAGGAAGGACCTCAGGGATAAGCAGAAACTTGCTAACAGAACAATTTTTTAGCTGCCAGACCAGTGGCGTGCTGGTGGACGGCTCTGGGGGGTGGCGGCGGAGGCCTTGCTTGTATTTGCCAGTTTCTGTGGCATAAATACGCCCACCATGCTGAATTTCTGACTTCCAACGTGATGCCAGGGGAGGTAGGATTGGGATGGTGTGCGGGTGAGCTCTCCAGACCAGAGCAGGGCACTCCAGGACACCACACTCTCCAATTCTCCTTCCACGCAAGACCTAAAACCTAGATCTCTTGAAGCAGCACATCCCATTCTTCTTACTGGGAGGAAGTTACAAATGAGGATTTACGACACCCATTATCTCTGTCTCCATCACAAAATCCCAGAGGCTCTGATAATTCTTTCCGAGTAACAGCATTTACTTAAATAGTTCCAAAGTTAATATGAAAGCCCAACGCCTGTTCTGACCCAGAAGATCAGCGTCCTGAGAAATCAAATATTTTTTTGTATGAACAAAAAAGCATCTTATGAGTGCCTCCCCACTGTGGAATTAATCCCATTTAAAAATAATTGTCACATGTACTTTCAACTTGGAGTTATTTTAACAAAATGTTCTTGTCATGTTGATGTCATTCCAATGACATGTTATTGGTGTTTTTGTTCTCAAAATGTGAATGTTTCCCAGGAAAGGGAAGGAAGGTGGGTGGAGAAGTGAAAATGTGTCAGAAACTGCAAGTTAAGGTCTTCTTAACTCTTCCAGTTTCAGTTGAAAGAAGAGCTTTCTGATTTCTTAGGGGAAAAAAAAAATCCCTTCTCTGGGATCCTCTGGGTGTCTGTGACATCCTGAGCAAATCTCTGCGCAACGTTTATGTGGCGTTTTGGACACAGAACTGGTGCTATTGATTTCTGTCCTTATTCTATTAGATGGGGCCCTTTGTCAAATAGCTGCCTTCTTATCTCTTTAACACTTTCCGATGCCCAGAAAAGCACCTGGATTTGTTGTCTGGAATGAGTGAGGTGAGTTATTTTCAAAACTGAACCGGTTACTATGGGGCTTTCAGAATTCTCATGGACTCATCTTTCCCACGAGTTCATCCTACACAACTGAGCCTGCTTTGAGCCCACTGCTATTATGGATTTATTGAGCAACCCACTCTATTGAAAGTTGCGTAAGAGGTGGTGGTTTCTACGAACGGCTTAAGCAAATGAGGAGGGGATGTCGTGTGGGTGAAGGTGGTAGGTTAATAGTGTGGGCAGAGAGGCAGGAACGTGGTGTTGAATCACAGCTTTGTCACCCCCGAGAAAGGCACTTACTCGTTCTGAGCGGTGGCTTGTTCAGCTGTAAATTGGGACCATATCTAAGGTTGAAGGATGTTGTAAAGATTAAATTTGATAATAGATGTAGAAGGTTTAAGAGGCTGATGGTCCAGAGTAAGCTTTACTTTATAAACGTGTTTCTGCCCCTATGCTTCCTCTTCTCTCCATCGCCTAAACTTTTTAAAAAATTGTGGCAAAATATACATACAACTTAACAATTTAGCCCCTTTGCGTGTACAGTTCAGTGTTAAGTGCATTGACATTGTTGTGTTACCATCACCACCATCCGTCTCCAGAACGTTTTCATCTTCCCAAACTGAATCTCTGTCCCCATGAAACACTCATTCCCCATTCCCTCCCCGCTCCCTCCCCAGCCCTTGGCTGTCATTGTTCTGCTTTCTGTCTCTATGAATTTGACTATTCTAGGCCCCTCATGGAAGTGGAACCATACTATATTGGTCCTTTTGTGTCTGGTTTATTTTACGTTAGCATGTTTTCCAGGTTCATCTACATAGCATGTGTCAGAACTTTATTACTTTTTAATGCTGAACAATATTCTACTGTACATACCATGTTTCCCCGCAAATAAGACCTAGCCGGACAATCAGCTCTAATACATCTTTTGGAGCAAAAATTAATATAAGACCCGGTCTTATTTTACTATAAGACTGGGTCTTATACAATACAATATAATATAGTATAGTATAGTATAATATAATATACTATAATATAATATAATAAAATATAATACCGGGTATAATATAATATAATATAATATAATATAATATAATATAATATAATATAACATACTGGGTCTTGTATTAATTTTTGCTCCAAAAGATGTATTAGAGCTGATTGTCCGGCTAGGTCTTATTTGCGGGGAAACACGGTATATGCCACATTTTGTATATCCACCATCTGTTGATGGACGTTTGGGTTGTTTATATCATTTGTTTGCTGTGAATAATGCTGCCACGAACATGGGGTTACCGGTACAAAGTCTGTGTGCCCCACACTTCGAAAAGCCAGAACTCCAAACGTCAGAGTTTGGGGTAAGGAAAAGTTTACTGATCAAGAAGATGCCAACAGAGAAGATGGGAGCCCTGGTGGTGCCTCCAATCCGTCTTCCCAAAGTACAGAGTCCAGGCTTCTTTTACGTCAAGGGAAAGCGACCTGGGAGGGGCAGGAGATGATTGAATACCAAAGACATCTGGGCACCAGCTGGGGTCCAAGGAAGACCTTGAAGTCTCTAAATCTCTTTCTTCTCAGTCCGTTGACCCCAGCTGATTTGAGACTGGTCTTGAGGCTCTTGCAAATCTTTGATAAACAACCATTATTTTTGTACACATTTCCCCCACTTCCTCGGGAGAGACACCTTCCAGCAAAGGGCTGTTTTTGTAAAAACTGCAGCCGCCCGCAGAACCCCTCTAATGCTGAGCCTGTCGTGTCCACCTACACAAACACAGCAGGCTCCACCAAGATGGAGCGAGGGAGGTGGAGCATTTCACTCCGTCCAATGGGCGTCCAACTATCTGAGCCACCTCCCTTTCAAAAGTGAGTGTCCTGGACTCCATTCTCACCCCAAACATTGAGGGTTTATGTTCTGGAACAACTGCACTTCCTTTGTCCTAGAGGTCTTTCCTGTCCCCTCTGTCTGAAAGGGTCCCTCTCCAGCCCGCCACTCTGCTTTCTTTTTCTCGTAAGCATTATCATCATCTTGTACCTTAGATGTCAGTGCGCTCATTAACGGTCTCAGGGTTGATCATGCAAAGTGCCAGCAGAGCACGGGTTGGCTGTGGCTGTATTCCAGTGCTTAGAAGAGTGCCTGGCATTCAGTCAGTAGGTGCTCAGTAAAAACGTGTTGAATGGTCAAGAGACAACTGGCTGCGTAACCTCTGACTGTCTACTACCTTCCCCACCTGCACCCCAGCTGAGGGCACAACCTAGTTTGAGAAACATGTCTATACAGTGGGTAGAAAGAGCAGGAAGCCCTGCCTCAGAGTCATCTGGACAAAATCCAGCACATGCGTACGTGTCGTCAGTGGCGTGAGCCAAGCTTTTGAGCTATTGAGCATCTTGGAACAACCCAGGTGGCAAGTCACTGTTTCTTGGCTTTGCCCTTCCTGGGACTTGATCTGACACACGGATCCTGAAGGTCCGGAGCCAGCTCTGACTCACACTTGTTAACAAAGGTGAGTAAGGCTTCGGTGAGGACAGGGCATGACACGCCGTCTCATTTCAAAACAAATTGACCTCATCCACTTGCTGCGGATTGTTTTACGTGAAAACATTGCCTCGTGGTGTCTGCTGGCTCAGCTGACTGCCTGCTTCAGGCCCCATGTTAATGACTTGAAGAACCTCTCTCTCTCTCTCTCCTGTGCCCAAGATCCTCAGATACTTCTGTCCACACCGGCTGCAGCCAGCAGAGGGACAAGCCTGACGCCTGGAGGCATTCGCAAAGCCCCAGGGAGCAGCCTGGAAAGAGAAGTGGGCCCCAGGGCACTTCACCCAGCCACTGGCTTTGTCTGAGGTCGAAGGTGACTAGACGAATGCCCTCTGCCAACTCAAAAACGTATTATGTTGCAGCATTCTTACTAGTGTGTGCATGTTAGAAAGGAACCATCTACTTGCTCCCCATCTAGCTGTGTAAACTTGGACTAGGCTCGGAACCCCTCTAGGTTTAACTATAAACAAGACAATTTGCAAGTAATTTGTGTTAAGAAAAAATGAGACAAAGTGATTGCTTTTAGTGCAGAGATTCTCAACTTGGGGTTCACAGACTTCCGACCCCAAGAAGAGATTTAGGGGATCTGTGAACTTAGATGGGACCAATGTGACATCTTTATTCTCACTAACCTCTTGCCTATATTTTAGACGTATTATTTTGTTATAAACTACAAATGTGTGTGTTTTAAACATTTTTATAACTGTATTTCAGTATGCTTGGCTTCCTTTGTCATCTCACGTAGTTTACGTTCTGTATTGTAAAGCATGATCCTGAGAAGGGATTGATATCTGTCAAATGGTCCATGGCACTAAAAAGTGTTGAGAGAACCCCTGTATTTGGTATGAAACTTGGATGCGTGGATGACCAATTTTGACAGGGTAGACATAGAAGACATCTCTGAAAAGCTTCATCAAAGTTGGGAACGTGGAGAAGGACCCAGCTGTGCTGAGAGCCCAGGGAAGACCCCCACAGCCCCCCAGAAAGAGCAGCAGGGTGGTAGTCCCAGGTGTGGTGGCAGTGCCTAGGCAAGAACGAATGTCCTAGCTGCTTCAACATCAAAGCATTTCCTTTCCCGCCAGCTCTCCCTATTGGCTGAGCATGGAGCCAATGATAAAACAGTAGTGTTTGTCACCCGTTGGAAGACAGTAAAGAGACAAGAAGACTGAGGGCCATGTGACAACCTGGATAGGATCCTGGAACAGAAGAGGGACATTGGTAAAGAAGCTGGTTACATCAGAATAAAGTCTGTGGTTTAATGAAAAGTGAGGCATCGATGTCAAATATCTTCATTTTAGTCAAAGGCGTATGGTTCTGGAAGACCATACACTGATACACTAATAATGGGGAGTTGGGTGAAGGCTACGTGGGACCTCTTGGTGTTATCTGTGCAGCTCTTCTGTAGCTCTCAAATTACTTTAATATAACAATATGAAAGAAAAAAAGTACAGTTTAGATGGTTTCCCACCCTCTGTCAAGATGCATTAATATTATGATATTTATACAGTTTGTTTGGGAGGGTATTATTTAAACTTTTAAGTACCCTATTTATTTAAAATATCAATACCCTGCCATGATACCAAGTTTACAAGCTATAAAAGGTTGTTGCATCTCTTTCTAAAGGCTGTCTCAAGTGACCCAGGTCTCTCCCTCATAGAAAATCTATCTTGTGTATCTTTCCAGAGTATTCTAAGAATAACAAGTAATCTCTGCCAGGTGTGCTGTGTACATTTCTGCTTGATTTTGTTTCACAGTGCTAGAGATTGCTTCATATCTGTGAAGTACTTCCTCATTCTTTTTTATTGCTGCATAGTATTCCATTTAATTAATGTAGGTAACCAGCCTCTTTGGATGAGCTTTTTTTTTTTAGAGGGCACAGCTCACAGTGACCCATGCAGGGATCGAACCGGCAACCTTGGGGTTATCAGCAGCATGCTCTAACCAACTGAGCTAACCGGTCACACTTGGATGACCATTTAAATCATTTCTACTCCTTTGTTCTTCCAAACAGTGCCGCAATAAATAGCCTTGTGCACTAGTTCCTTGACATGTGTAGGAGTACAGCTGAAGAGGAAATTCCTAGGAGCTAGGCACACATTTTCAGGAAAAGGAAAAACAAATCTCAGCCGAATTTTCCCATTCAGGCCTTGAGAGGTGAGATAACATTCTTGAGTGCTGGCATTTGTTCTTGGAAATGCTACGTTCACGGAAAGTCTCCATTCTCCAGCACAACAGAGACAAGACGGCAGCTTCAAATAGACCATCTGGCCATTAGAACCTCACCAAAGAGGAGAGGCTGACGATGGTACCAACAGAATCTACACACCTGAGAAATGACTTGAAAATAATTGGGGCTGGTAGCCATCTGCTTGGTTCTTTCTTTCAGGAGCCAACATGTCTATTCCACCCACGTACCAGCAGAGCTCATGTTGGCATCAGCAGTGGTCAGGACACTCGCCCATCATTCTGGGGTCCGTAGAAGGAGGTTGTGCATTTCCCTTAAAGCTCTCACATTGCCCTTCAGGCTGGACTGGCCTTGAAGGCAGACATTTTCTTACCCCTTCCCTCTGTCTTCCAGTGAGAGAAGAGGGCTTGTTTGCTTTCTGCCTTTAAAAAAGGTTCTTAAAAATATTTTCAGTGGCCTGGGAAATAGAATTTTCTTTTTTTCATTTCTCTTGGAAAAACAGACTTTATTTCATCAGCTCACAAGCTTTTTATATCAAGGGGTAATTGTCTCCACCATTCAGAAGTCTGCTACAAAGCTCTGCTACCAAAAGATATGCTGATAATAAAACTATAATACCCGCCATGTTTTGTTAACTTGCGTTCTACAACAACCTTATGAGATAAAACTGCTACTATGAGCATGTTCCAGAAAGGAAACAGAGGGATTAAATATCCTGAGTTCCCGAGCTAGTAAATAGTAGAGATGCTGGATCTGTGTCCAGAACAAGTGCTCTGGAACGTACTATAGCAGTGACTCTCAAACAGGAATGATTTTACCTCCCATTTGACAATGTCTGGAGACATTTTTGACCATCACAACAGGGTGGGGAGTGCTGATGGCTTCTAGTGGGTAAAGTCCAGGGATGCCACTAAACATCCTACAATGCACAGGACAGCCCCTCCCCCACCCCAACTGCAACAAAGACTTTTCCAGCCCCAAATGCCAAAAGTGCCATGTTTGAGAAATCCTGGGATATATGGACAGGTAGTTAGACCCAAAGCATTTCAGACTGGTATTTGTATCCTCTCTTTTTCTGGGGTCCATAAATTCAAGTTAAATACAGTGTGATCAACATGAAAATTTGAATGGTAGGGATTTAAAATATGATACATAAAATATTTAGAATGATGAAATTTGATAAGTTGTGAATTTCCTTTCAAATCACAAATTTGTCAGAAACACCATTTTGGAGCGAGCAGGTGGAGTGAATTGTAAATTGTATATGGTATAGCAACGTGCCAATGCCAGTAAGTTGGCAAACAGAAATGTTTTGAATTATGAAAGTTACTCAGGAGCAAATCCGCTGGAAAAAATACGTCTGCCTTGCATTGGGAACCGAGTGAAAGAATGGCATACAGACTTTTATGCATGTATAGGTACATAAATATTTTTGATTTGTCTCAATCTATAGAGATTTGCTATGAAATATTCTTTAACCAGTACTCCAGACTTGTACATAATTCTTCACAGAAATTATCCCTCAGATAATTTGCATTTATCAAACTTGTAATTATCCCGACAAATATGGAGTTGCTTTTGAATGAGGCTATTTCCACAGTGTACAGAGCTGGATAATTTTAGATTGTCCCTGCATGTGAGTCTGCTGGAACGTCTGTGGGCATCTGGAGGCAAAGACTATGTTTATTCCTCAGTGAAAATGACTGCCATTGTCGTGAGAGATGCTGGAAGATGACATCGAATTGCTCAGACCTTGCATCAGATGCCAGGGGAAACACCTCATCAATCTCAGCTGTTCCTTGACTGGTCTTTGTTAATTGCAGCTGTGGCAGAAGCGACCAAGAGACACTGAAATCATGACAGAGGACTGCTTACTGGTTTACCTTTTATATTTGGGCCTATTCTCATCTCAGTGAATGAGTCACAGTGAGGTACAATGTGTTTTTTCCAAAGATAAAAAGGGAGATTGTAAAACGGTTGGCAAACGTTTTCTGTAAAGGGCCTGATATTAACTATTTTGGGCTTTGTGGGCCAGATGGCCTCTGTCGCAATTACTCAACTCTGCCCTGGTGGTGTGAAAGCAGCCACAAGACGATAGGTAAACTAATGAGCATGGCTGCTTTCCAATAAAGTTTTATTTACAAAAGCAAGCCGTGGGCCTAGTTTGTCAACCCCTGGAGTAAAGCATAAATATTTAAAGATATAGATATGAATAGATAGATATAACAGATGTGTGACGTGTGTCAGAGAATGTTAATTACCTCTCCACCATTTAACCTCTCCTTTTCTTTAAACAGAGCCTCCATGCTATTGGGACCAGCAATGTTCCCAGTTATATGTCTATATCCGAATCTCTCTCTCCGATAGGGGTGATTCTTGAAGTGAAACAGAAAATATAGCTGAGATTTCTGGGAATGCTCTGTGAAGAGGCCTTATTTAGATAGCAGGTGCTATTTTGCTTTTTACCTTTCTCTTTTTTCCTGCCTAAAACATGAAAATATTTGTTGGAGCTCAAGTGGCCGTTTTGTGATTGAGAGGCCAAGTTCAAGAACATGTCTAAAACCTCAGCTTTTATATCCGTCAGCCAGTGAAGCCAAGCCAGCAGTAGCTGACCTTTGGACTTCTTGTTACATGGAAGAAACAACTCTTCTATGCTTAAGCTGCTGTTTAAATCAGGTCTCTGCTTGCTGCATAACCAAAATTCTGATATATGTTGATACAGATAACAGATGTATAGCTCAGCATACAAATACTAGAAATGATAGTAAGTCAAGGCTATGTAAACTATAAAGAAGCATATTTATGATTAAAGACTCTGAATCTATCAGATCTGGTGGCCAATACTGACCTTGGCTAATTTCTCTCTCTAGGCCTCAGTTTCCTCCCCTGCAAAATGGGGATAATAATGTTACATGACTCATGATATTGTTGAAAGACTTAAATATGATAATGCATGCATAAAGTGACTGGCACATAGTAAATGCTCAAGATATATTAGTTAATATTATTGTCACTATTATTATTTTGTTGATCTGGTGAATGACCATTTACTTCTTTGAAATAAGGATGTAGATAAGAGCAGTTGGTGATGACATTCCTTTCCCATCCCTCACTTTTCAGGCCTCCATTTCATCACTAGAACAATTCATGGAAATCTACCCACAATCTCTGGGCTTTTAATAGTTATTGTATGTCTGGCAGAGTATTAGGTCTGGGAGTTCCGAGATGAGTGAGACATTTCCTGTCTTTAGTAGGCAGAGGTAACCTGGAAAACAATTAAATATGTATGTATAAAAGAAGTGTGGGGTGGGTGGTAGAAATATGAATGGGATGCACTGGGGAAAAACAAAGAAGGGGTTTAGTTCTACATTGTTGGGTGGAAACAGTCTAAAAATATAGAGAACCTGGGATCTAAAATATGAGTAATAAGAGGGCATTTAAAAAAAGTATATGCTATTAGTAGCCAATAATAATAAGAGGAAGAATTTAAAAATCAAAGGTGGTATGTTAAATAGTTTTCGTTTTCCCCTCCCAATCTACTCTCCAACTGTCTCCTCCCTGCTCTGTGGCTGCCTTTGTAGAATGTATTAACAGTCTCTCCTACTCTCTGGTTTCCACTTGGGTGTGGCCAACGGAAGGCGCCTTGAGGAGACCGGCAAAAGGAGGAAAGTGAGGTTGAGGTATTTTTCCCCCCTAAGCTCCCTCCTTGCCCCAGTTTGGCTCTTACTTCTTCTAAAGGCAGTAGTTTTCTTTGGGTGACTTTCTCCCACAACTGCTTTCTCCAGGTTCTGGCAACCTCATCCCACCTTTGGGTTTTCTGGCCTGGATGCAGCAATGGCTCCCTGCTGATGCTACTCAGGGTGTTCACTATCTCTTGTTCCTTTATCTTAGCCAGGCTCGCATCTTTGAAATCCTCTCTTTGTTCAAGTGTCCTTAGATAGTGACCCTATTTCAGGAAGGTAACTGTTTTCTGCTGGGATCCTGACTGACAAACTCAATTGCCAACAAGAGCAAGATACGAGTGAAGTGGACCAAGTCTGAGGCAGTAGGGATGGGTGGGGACTGCGGTGAGCTACACAGCACTGAGGTGGTCAGCTGCCTGTCATATGATCTTAGTGTTACCATACCTTCTAATCGCTATTGGAAACGGATAATATATATCTTAAAAGAAGAAATTTCCCCATTTATAAAAACATTCTGTGGGCCAAAGAAAACTTATTTGAATGGGACCTGTTCATTATTTCAGCGTGCATTATTTCATTTAACCCTTTCAACAACACCAGCTTGAGGGAGGTTCTCTTATCCTCCTTATATAGATGAGGAAACTTATTAATGAGTTTTAAAGAGGATAAATGATTCAACTAAGGCTACACCTAGATAAGAACCTACAGTAAGATTCCAGAGCCTGAGTCCTTCACCTGAGACTCTGTACCACCTTGTTCTTCGCTAACTGGTCACCCTGAGAGTGGCATCTCTGTACAGCTGTGTCCGAATCAGCCAATTTTTTTTTTTTAACTGGGATCTTCTGATCTCAACCTGGGGCCCACAGACCCCCTAGATAATACCGGGGGTGCCAACAAAATGTATACAAGTGGACACTTTGGTCAATGTTGCTCAAGCAGTAGTTGGCCGTAATCAGAAGTGTCTGGACGCTGATGGGAACTACTTTGAGCACCTCTTATAATTGCAGAAGTCACACGTGACTTGTATTTATCTTTTGTTATTGGTATATATTGAGTATTACAATTTTAATACAGTTTTCCTTTCTTAAAATGTGTATACATTTTTTTTGGCGCCCTCTGTCTATAGATTGTTTCTGGAGCAGTCTATGAAACCCTTGACATCATAGGCCAATTTTTTTATATGCATATGTGCATTTTTCTGAGGACCTGTATACTACAGCTTTCATGAGGAACTCACAGGGAGAACCACAAAAAATTAAAACCATGTCAGAAAGCAAATTAAAAAAATGAATCAGACCCACTGCGCTGGCTATAATAAAGAAAGATGGAGATAACAAGTGTTTGAGAAAATGTGGAGAAGCCCGCAGTGATAACAAAGCCTTCTTCTGGAACACTCCCTAAAGGACCTGCCTAAGGAGATAGCCCTCTTTTCACAAATACATCCATGGTGTCTTGCTTGGTTGGTTTCTTTTTTTCCATCATAGATTTGCTGGTAAGCAGAAAACACACCATAAACATCCCTCCATGTTGATGAGAACCTTTCGGTGTTGGGGGTCCATGTTTTCAAACGTTGTAAGGAGCGCGTTGAGGTCTGGAAAAGCTTCTGCTAAACCCTTCACTGTGAATGTTCTAGGGAGTTCTTCTTTATTCTTCTCCTGCAGTTTCCTTTTCTCTTGCATTTTCTTCAGCTATGCGTGCCTGTTCCAGTTCCAACAACTGCTCATTAGTCAACTCCTCAGGAACCACATCTAGAAGCTCCCCCCATGTCACCCTTATCCAGACCCAGGTTAAGGTGATTTGCCATCCCAGCCACAGCCTTGTTGACTTTTGCGACCTTTGTGCTATGACATTACGACGGCTATGTCACGAGGCAGTAGGAATTTTTCAGCTCCATTATAATCTTATGGGACCACTGTCGTATATGTGGTCCATCACGACCCTTAGTTATGTGGTTCATGACTGTATATAAATAGGGTTGTAATAAATACAATCTGCAATGCTTTTTATTTTTATATAACAATATCTCTGCGTGTCCAGGCCAAATCATCCCATGGAACTTGACCTCTTCTTATTCATGACTACCTACCTGATAAACCACTGTATGCACATACGTAGCTTAATTTATTGAACCAATCTCCTATTGGTGCATTTAGATTGTTTCCAGGTTTTAAGTTATTCGACTGCAGGTTTTCACAATTTTTTTAACACTTGACCCACTACAAGAAATATATTTTAACACTGAGATCCAGTATGTACACACACAGAATGTGCGCACGTACATGCACGCGTGCATAAACACATACACTTATATAATAGCAAACAGTTTCATAAGACAGGTTTTATCCTTCTTATGTGTCACGCACTCCATTCTATTCCATTCTATAAAAAAAGTTATTGGGATATACTAATTGCTCGCCCCACCTATTGGTAGGTTACAACCTGTAGTTTAAAAAACACTCAGTGCATATATATTAAATGAAAAAGGGCTTATTCATATTCTACTGTTCTGAACATTGTACAAATACAACTTATTTAACCCTTACAAAGTTCCAGTGGGATAGGAATTATTATTCTCCCATTTTTCAGGTATCAACACTGAGGCACAGAGAGCTTGAACAAGTTGCCCCAGGTCACAAGCTAATACATGGGAGAGCCTTCTTCAAACACAGGCAGTCCAGCTGCAGATTCCTTTCTTAACCATCAGCCCTCGGTAGTACTTCCTCTCATCTTAGGAATTGATGTGAGATTACATAGTTAGAAGTCTACAGTCCTAAATAGCCTCATTTAGGGTTTCAATATACCTCATTCAGGGTATATTCCTTTACAAGAGCGTCAAACAGGACATGATAAGTGTACATAGCTATTCAACACCTTTATGAGTATAGAAGCTAAATAAAGACCCCCCAGATTTACCAATCTCCCCCAGAAACTCAGCACCAGCAACACTCACACACACACTCCAAAACCCCCAAGCCCTCGACCCCCCCCCCCCCAATTATTGATGACAACAGTTCTCAGTGCTGGACTTAAATACTATCACAGAGGCATTTATTCAGAGGCAGTGGGGAGCTTGTCAGTTTTTACTGATTCCCCCCAAAGTTATAAAGTTCCACTAATTATTGTGTAGTAGTTAGCAGAGCTGTTTGGAGGATTGGAAGCCCCTTTAGCTAATGCATGGCATATGTCGGAGGGATGCGGCTAATTCGCATATCTGTCTGCACTATTCATAGGGAAGGTTACATGCCAATTACCCAGGCTTCAGTCAGCCTGTTTGGATACAATAGAGGCAGTGTTCACACACTTGACGTGCCACATTCCATCCCGACATCAGAAGCAGCTGGTCCAGATAAAGACCACTGGGCTTTTGATATTTAGGAACGACATGCACGGAAGAGCTGGAATTGAGACGCCACTGCTGCATAAACTGCAGGTTTCTTTCACCTGGATTGTGTTCACCGGTCTTGAAACGTTTCCTGCTCAGATTTTTTGGGTGGGTGGATGGGTGGAGGTGCCGAGGAAGAGGAGAGAGACAAAGGCACCAATTGCTTAAAAGACAAAGGACAGAATAATGGGACCGGGTGAATGGATTCCAATAAAATAAAGAACCCACACATATTCTTGTGCCGGGTTTTAGAACCAAACAGGCTAAGACATTTTCCCCTAAGACTTCAACCTTTTGTGTTAAAAAAAAAAAAAAAAAAAAAGCGTGTCTGTGTGTATTTCACCTCCATTTTTTCCCCTTTTCATTTGTTTTTTCCCTCTGCTTCAGAAACTGGACTGGAAGTGCTGCAATCTCATCAGAAAATGCTGCTTCCGGTGGTATTTTTAACCAGGAGCAGAAGCACAAGTGTCTGGAATCACCTGAGAAAGCCCCAGCTCTCCTGAGAGCCGTTCTCCAATTCTGCTGGCACAGAGCACTGGAGCAGTGAGCAGGGAGTTAAAATGGCAGATGTTGGGGTTTTAGGGGGAGGGGAGGCAGATACCTGAGACTCTCCAGCAGTCCTAGCCTTCCCCTTACCGCCACATCTCAGATCACAATATGAAAACAGAGCTGCTGCCCATTTGCCTAAGGTCACACAGCCCAACAGCGACACAACCACGAACAAACAATCCAAACAGCCAGTCCCAGGCGCCGCCTCCCTGCCATTACCCCAATACTGCAGCCGAGTGCCCATACCTTTAAGAAAAATAACCAACAGCTAATAGACAACAGGCAGATACAACATGCTAGCGTTGTTTTGTGTGCTATTCCAGCTCAGCGTGTATTTTTCCCACCCTCCCAGATGAAAATACAGTAATTAACTGCATGCAGACGGGGGTGGGGGAGGGAGGAAACTCCTTTTTTTTTTTTTTTTTTTCCTTCCCCTAGACTTGAAAAGATATTCTGGCAGATAATTTGGCTGAACATGAAAAGGGAGAGGTGGCTTACAGCCGCCCAAATAAAGTGCTAGGTTAGTGAGGCTCCGCGGGCTGAGCTGGCTATTTCGCGGCATGAAAAGCAGACATTTATCTGTTCCCATGGAGATGCGTTTTCTACTAGTCAATCAGGCACTGAGGAGTTCAGACAATAGCCGGGTAGATCCTTTTTCATCTTGAGAGACAGTGGAGTCCCCCTTTATTTTAATATTTCATTTAAAATTTAAAGGGGTCTAAATGATATCTCAGAAATACCTGCAAACGCAGCCATTATAATTTCAAGGGATCCAACTTAACAAGAAACTCCAGCTGCCTAGGAGGACGACGGGGCGTGACCCATCCCAACCCCCCCCCCTTCCTATTTCAAATCATAGGTTATTCTGTCACAATCCTTATTTGCATACATTTGGCTTCCAAACTTGACCCCTCCCTGCCGAATAAAATAATTGATAAGGTCACAAATTAAAGGTTGAAGATTTCCAAACGACTGGTGTGGGGGAGCGAGCAGGGGCGTTTCAAACAGAACCTCGGCGAAGCAAGAAAAAGCTGCCCCAGACGAGAGAAAAACCCGGAACTGCTGGAAGTTAGTGAAGTTGTTGAAACTTCGTCCCGGCATTTCCTTGCCCTAAAAACGCACATGCAGAAATGATTAGGGCTGCGCTTTGACCTCGTGTGTCTTATCCATCCCAGAAAACAGATCATGCCTCTTTGCACAACACGTTTCTGTCAGTGGGTGGGTTGCAGTGGTGTAAACGCCTGGAAACTAGGACTCACATAAAGACTTTTTAAAACTCTCCTCTTTCAAGTGTGTCTTTTCCTACCTCGTTTTAGCACATGCCTAAGGCAGAAGAAAATGTAACAGAGGTCTTCCTAGAGCTAATTGGGAAGGGAGAGGGTATCTCCGTGGGATCAAGTATGATTGAAAAGCGGATTTACAGCACATTCGCGTCAGGCTTAGATCATCAAGAAACTCTGTTCTTGTTAATGGAGCCCATCTCAGCAGCGCAAGGCAGGAAAGTAAATACAAGTATGACTCCTGCTTACAACAGCCTGGCCTTCTCCGTGGCGCTGCATTTCCTTCTCCCCGAAGGCAGAGGCTTCTCCTGGCGGCTGGCTGGAACAAAGACACCAACTGGGCCACCTCGGAAAGCAATTTGGAGCAGTCGCAGCGAACAGCGATTAGGAGAAGGGGAAAACTCCAGTGTACCTAATAATGTACAATATCCTACTAGTTGGAGGCAGAAGCAGAAATGGACCTTGAAGGTTCTTGGGAGTTTGATTTTCCTGGAAAGATGACCCACGTTTTTTCATGGCTTGTGGGTCAGTGTTTGACCATTTCCTTCTCTTATTTTCTCATGTTAGTTTTTGGAATTTAAAATAGAAGCAATATATAATCTCTCCAAAAGATTCAAACAGTATAAAATTAAGGTAAAAGTCAAAGTTTCGCGTTCCCTTTCCTCACTCCACTAGCTCTGGAGATAGCCAATATCCACTTCTGACAGTGAGACATATACCCTTCCAGACATTTCCTGTAAATATTCTCATATTGATAAACACACACATATACACTTAGTTTTAAATATACCACGGGAATCCTACTTATAGACATTATTATACAACTTGGTTTTTTTTCACTTAAAACAACTATCGTGGGTTACTTTCTATGTATGCATTTATTTTTTTTTTTAAATTAGCTATACATCTTTGAGAAAAATGTAAGAAGTGCTCTTGGCAGGGAGGAATTCAAATCAAAGGGCTTGTGGGGAACGGTGAGTCTCCCTCTTCCCCTAGACAAGCACTGTTAGTTTTTAGTGTATCATCCAGAAATTGTCTACACATAGATGGGAATACATGTATATCAAACCCTCCCTTCTTTGTCTTTCATCTTGTATTTTTCACTTACATCTCTTGGAGAGAAAAAAAACTGACATTTTAGATGGTGGCATAGTCTTTCTTTGAGTGGTATTCCTCAATGTATCGCACTTGTCCTTTTGAATGCACTGTGGGTGGATTGAGTCTTTGCTTCCACAAACAGTGCTGCAAAAAACCCTCTCGTGTACTGCACACACTTGGGCTCTTTGCTCAAACACACTCGCCCCTTGCTGAAAGCAACTCCTTTACTCCACACCTGTCCTCAAAGGCTTTAATCCGAAGGAGAATTGATTGAATTAACTTTTTTTTCTTTTTAAGATGAAGGTTTAAACAGAGTATTACTAACCCATTAAAGACCTATTATGAACACGTGCCCCTTTCTGTAGATTTAATCTTTTCTCCAGCTTGAGAATGAGAGGGTCATGGAAAAAAAAAAAAAAAAAAAGTCATGTTTCTCCACCCTCCACCCCCACCCAGGGGTCAGCCATGCCAAGATGGTTGTGTAGCATCCCACACTGCTTATTACAAATGCATGCGCTCTACTGAATAATTCCTTCCCATTTACTCCTCTCATCGTGGGCTCAGAGAAAGATCGCAGCTCACTCTTACAACTTAGGTGCAGCTTCCTGCTCTTTTGTGTGTGCAGGAGTGAAGACATTGGGGATTTAGAATGAAGTGTGTCCTGGGAAAGAAGTGGGTGGGATTTCGTGTGTGCAGTAGGTTGGGAAAGGAACCCACCCCCCCTCCCTGGGGAGGAGTCTGATTTCATTATACAGTTGGAAACCTGGTGAAATCATGTATAGGATTGAATCTTTTTGCTCAGCTAGTGAGGTCTTTTTGTTCTGTCTTGCAGTGTGCATAGCAGATTCCTGTTTCGCCTGGGAAGAAGGAAATTTGAGTTAAAGAGGAGGGCAGCTCCATACGCCTTGTAACAAGCAAGCTAATTGAAAAATTTAATTCAGGAAGAGATGCAACAAGGCCAAATCGAAAGAGGAACTGGGCCTGCCAGTATTCAGGGCAGAAAAACTGAAGTTACCGTCCCCAAGTTAAAAATGATGTCGGGCTGGAAAATATGTCACCTGCTGTATTTGTCATTGAAATTCACAATCTTGTTTGCTATCTATCTTGAGGCCTGGGGAGCTCTCCTGCTGGCTAGGAAAAAAAAGAGGGGAGGTCTAGGAAGAAATGCTGGTAATAAGAAAAGGAAGGATTAGAAATCCCAGAGAGAATGGGAGGTGTAAATAACATGTGGGCATTTGACAATCACCACAAAGAATGAGAGACAAAGCCTGCCAGAAATCCTAAAAACGTAAGTGGGAAACCCAGACACAAGAAAAAGCTTCCAAACAACAACAACAACAACAACAACAACAAAAGAAAACAAAATCCTGGGAGATCTTTTTTTTCTGTGATTTTGTCTAATGGAGTAAATAAAAGTTGGGTGCTCACATAAGTGATGCTGGGTGCAAAGGACAGCCTTCATGATGTGCCTTCAAAGACTCTTGCCAGACCGGCTTGAGCCAGAGGACAAGATGGGGTCAACTTCTGTTCCATCACCCCTTATAGTAACATACAAACTCCTGGCATTTGAAACTTTATTTATATATGCAAAAATCTGCAACCAAAGGAGAATGAACCCTAAGGGCAACTGGGGTCCCCTACCCACCAATTATTTCTTCTTCTTCTTCCCTAACTAATAGAACCTGCATTTAGTGTGGCAGCAATGCACCCTGTTTGAAGGGATGAAGGATATTTGGTTTAAGTCAGTCATGGACTTTTTTCCCCCCTTTGTGGGAAGTTTTACTCCCTAGATATTCTGATTCTGGGGCAGGTCTGGGCTGAGGCCTGAGAGTTTGCATGTCTGATGAGCTCCCAGATGATGCCTACATTCTGTTTTATACAACATACTTTGACTAGCATTATTTTATACCAGAGGGTGACAAACTTTCTCTGTGAAGGGCCACATAGTAAGTAGTTTAGGGTTTGCGGTCCATAGAGTTTCTATGGCACTGACTCAGCTGTGTTCTGGCAGTACCTCCACAGCAGTCACAGACAACACATAAATGAGTTGGCGTGGCTGTGTTCCAATAAAACTTTATTTACAGAAACAGGCGGTGGGCCAGATTGCACCTATGGGCCATAGTTTGCTCACCCCTGGCTTAGACCAATCATGGTTTGTTTCCTCGTCCTGAGTTCATCTCTGAATATGTTTCTGACTAAAAACAGAAGCAATAGGGGTTTGCTGAGGAAGAAAGCCATGGGTGATGGCTGTTGGGTACCAGGTACGCTGTTGTGATCCTAGCCAATTCAGCAGGGAACAATCCTTAGGTTATTTTTGGCAGAAGTGAGAGTTAGTTATTGCCCCACGACCTAGCTACAGGTTATTATAAAATCTAATCTCAGTCCAAATTCTGCTATTCTGATAGCCAAACATTCATTAACAAAGCCCGTATAGAACAGTTCATACAATCTGTTCTGGAAGCTCTATAAGGTCCCAGCACTCCATTCTTTCAGGTGTTCTGGCCACACCCTAAATAAAAGGCTCACACAAGGCAGGCAGAACAACATTCCACAAACAGGATTCTGTGCTCTCTGGTCAACGTGACACAATGAGAACCTCCTAAACCAGCGGCTGGACACAGGATCAATGAGAGGAGAAGGGGGGAAGGATATAGGGGAAGGAGGGATTGTTACATCCTATAATGCATTCTAGTCAATCTGCATATCTTGAATACCTTTAATTTCACCAATGCAAATCAATTCCTAATATCATTATGCTAATTAGTTACCTGCTTCACCAATGAAAAGTCTACTTCTGAATTGCAAGAATTCATCATAGCTATTGCTAGAGTACGGCCCTTTCTGCCATAGTGTTTGCTAACTATCCCCAAATGATGCATTTCTGATCACCAATTAACTGATCACTCCTAAAGTTGAGTTTACACTAACTGCATAGATGGTTTATCATACTGATTATTTGGAAGTATAGTTGACACTTGAACAACACAGGTTTGAATATGTGGATTTTTTCCAATAAATACATACAGTATTGTAAATGTAATTTTCTCTTCGTTATGATTTTCTTAATAACCTTTTCTTTTCTGTAGCTTACTTTCTTGTAAGAATACAGTATGTAATACATATACAAAAATGAGTTAATCAACTGTTTATATTGTTGGCAAAGCTTCTAGTCACCAGTAGGCTATTAGTAGTTAAGTTTTGGGTGAGTCAAAAGTTATACGCAGATTTTCATCTGCATTGGCCAACTATTTTAAAGTGTGGACTGTGTAACTGAGAGGTCACCACCTATGTCTACGATAGGGCTTGTTGCAGGAAAAGAGGTGATATGTTTAGAATCCTGGCAGAGAGTGAGTACGCAAAAAAACAATGTGTGCTGTTTCTACCATTCAGAGAACTCATAAGAAGTAAAGTAATACCAGTCTTTGTTTTGTGACCTAACTTAGCCCTCTGGCTTCCTGTGCCTTATGTCACCTTCTAACTCTACAAGGGAGAGGTACAGATAAGGAGACCGAAGCACAGATGGGGCAAAAAAACACACCCATGGCTATGCTGTCACTGAAGGTGGGTTCAAATCGAGTCTGCCGCTTATGGCTGTAGCACAACTCAACGTGTCCCCTCAGGTAGAATACGATGCTGTAAGTTTTGCCCTCAGGAGGTGTCAAGAAGTGGCTTCATGTATTAAAGGAGGATAATAATATAATAATCATGATGATTATGGAAGCTGGGTATGACAAACAGCCTAGGATTTTCTCCTATTGTCCTTCGCCTGATTTTCAGATAAGATCCAGGCTCAGAGAGCTGAAGTATTTCCCCAAAGACAGTAGCAAAGCCTGTGACAAGCACAACTACATAATAGTGCCACCCACACTAAATTAATATACTCCAGGCATTTGGGTAAATCTTTTATCTTAGTATTTTTCTGGAAAGTTAAGCACACCTATCAGAGGTTCAAGTTTTACATTTAAATGAGAAAGCTGGGAAAATATTTAAACACAGTCTTTGGTCAGTGTAAACTGAGTTAGATCCAAAAGCTAGTTCTTGCTCTTAGGCATTCAGCAGAGAAAGTTCTGAGATTATGTGTTCACCAATTAGAGTGGGTGTTTGTCCTTTTTTCCAGTCACTTACCATCAGAATCCTAAACTTGGGGAGTTGATCCCTCGTGATTCTTGGTAGAAAGCAAAGCCCACTTTTCACCAGACAAATTGCAAAGGTCAAAAATGGATTTCAAGGAGGGAGATCCAAGATGGCAGAGCAGATAAACACTGTGCCTGCTTCTTTCCATGAACAAATTAAAATTACAACTAAATTATAGAACAATCAACCTGGAGAATCATCTGAAGTCTGGCTGAACAGAAGTTTTACAACTAAAGGATATAAAAAAGAAGCCACGTTGAGACTTGTAGGATGGGTGGAGACGCGAAACTGGCTAACCCCAAACCTCTGTGTGGCGGTTGAAAACAAGGAGGGATATCTTGGCTGCAGAGGTTCCCCCGCGAGGAGTGAGGGATCCTAGCCCCACACCAGCCTCCCCGGCCCAGAGTACTGGTACCAGGAAGAGGAGTCCCCAAAACTTCTGGCTGTATAAAATAGTGGGGATTCCGATCATCAGGGTGGAACAGAAGGCGGTGGGAAACCCAGGCATCCTCTTACAGGGCCCATGTACAGACTCTCTCACTCCCAGATACTCATCTTGGGCTCCAGAGGAGGGACAGTAACTTGGGGCTGTCAGAGACATTGGGGGGGCATATTGAGGTGCATAGTTTCAGGATGAGGGCTGGAGGACAGTCCGTATTTTCCCTGTAAGGAGTCCTACTCCCATGTAGCCAGCAGGCTGGTGCCATCTTTCCTGTGCTGAGCCCTCCTCCTGCGCTTACAGCCAAATCTGAATCTGACTGGTCTGGTGAGCTGCACAGCTCACCCTGCTGACTCACTGGGACCCCATCCCACCCAACAGCAGAGGCATTTTCTCCAAGAGCCGCCAGCCCTGCTCACCCAAATTGCACTTTTTCTTGGAACACTATCAAAGTCTGAAAGACCCCTGGCGGACTGGCATCGGTGTGCTCTGAGACTTTTGCTGAGTAGCTTCAAGCTCAGCACTGGCACCAAACCCAAATTTACATTAACCTGGTGACCACAACTCTTCCCACTCTAGTGACTCCCTGAGACCCTGCCTTACCCAATTTGCATACTGCATGAGGCTTTATCAGTGGCTGAACCTGAACCTTAAGGGAGCCAGCAGGTGGCAGCAGACCTTGGGATGTCCTGGCATTTTGCAGAGCTACCCCAGGCCCAGTACTGGTGGCAGAGGTCCTTGGTTCATAGCATGGCCTCTCCCACACAACTCTTGGGGTAGCATAGGCAGTGAACAACCACAGATTGCTTTGTAGTTCTTACCAGGTAGTCCCTGGCCAGTCACAGGCAGTTGGTGACCTGGGCCTGCATCAGAGCACCTTGCAAGAGGCTCCAGAACCAACATACAGCAGAACACTGCTCAATGAGCCCCATAAGCAGCACACCCAAAGGGCTGTCTCAATAGGCACCAGAGCCCATTGGGATGAATCCCACTTAGTGGGATAAGCCCCCCACACAGCAGCCTATAAGCTGTGGACATGGCCAAACCACATAGCCAATCAGACTGAGGGTCAATTGCATCCACTGACATGCCAATAGCAACGAAGGCTCAACTCTAACAGGAGGGCACACGCAACCCACACAAGGCACACTCCTGGAACACCCAGTGCAGGTGACCAGGGAGGCTGTGCCAGGGCCCCACAGGGCACCTACTACATAAGACCACCCGGCCAAGACTTGGAGACATAACAGATCTACCAAATACATAGAAACAAACACAGAGAGGCAGCCAAAATGAAGAAACAAAGAAATACATTCCAAATGAAAGAACAGGAGAAAACTCCAGAAAAAGAACTGAACAAAATGGAGGCAAGCAAACTACCAGATACAGAGTTCAAAACAATGGTTATAAGGATGTTCAAGGAACTTAGTGAGAACTTCAACAAAGAGATAGCAAGCATAAAAAGGGACATAGAAATCATAAAAAAGAACCAGTCAGAAGTGAAGAATACAATAATTGAAATGAAGAATGTACTAGAAGGGATCACCAGTAGACAAGATGAAGCAGAGGATCGAATCAATAATTTGGGGGGAAAAAGTAGCAGAAAACATCTAATCAGAACAGCAAAAAGAAAAAAGTATCCAAAAGAATGAGGATAGTTTAAGAGACCACTGGGATAGCATCAAGTGTAATAAAATTAACATTTGCATAATAGGGGTACCAGAATGAGAAAACAGAAAGCAAGAGATTGAGAACCTATTTGAAGAAATAATGACTGAAAACTTTCCTAACCTGGAGAAGGAAATAGACATACAAGTCTAGGAAGTGCAGAGAGTCCCAAGCTAGACGAATCCAAATAGACCCACACCAAGACACATTATAATTAGAATGGCAAATGTTAAAGACAAAGAGAGTTCTTAAAGCAACAAGAGAAAGGCAACTAGTAACTTATAAGGGAGCTCCCATAAGATGGTCAGCTGATTTTTCAACAGAAACTTTGCAGGCCAGAAGGGATTAGCATAAAATATTCAACATGATGGAAAGCAAGGATTTACAAACGAGATTATTCTATGCAGCAAAGCTATCATTTAGAATGGAAGGACAGATAAAGAGCTTCCCAGACAAGGAAAAGCTAAAGGAGTTCATCTACACCAAACTAGTATACAAGGAATGTTGGAGGGAGTTCTTTAAGATGGAAAAAAAAAAGAAAAGAAAAAGATAAAAAATGTGAATAATAAAATGGCAATAGCTACATATCTATGAAAAATTACTTTTAAAGTAAATGGATTAAATGCTCCACCCAAAAGACATAGCATAGCTGAATGGGTAAGAAAGCAAGACCCTTACATATGTTGCCTACAAGAGACTCATTTCAGATAGAAAGACACACACAGACGGAGTGTAAAGGGATGGAAAAACATATGATATTTCATAAAGATGGAAATGAAAAACACACACAAAAATATGGAGTAGCAGTACTTATAACTGACAAAATAGACTTTAAAACAAAGGCTAGTGGGGAACGATCCAAGATGGCGGAGTAGATACACGCTGTTTTTGCCTCATCCCATGAGCACATCAAAATTACAATTATATTGTAGCTCAATCAACCTGGAGGACCATTGGAAGTCTAGCTAAACAAGTTTTATAACTAAGGATACAAATAAGAAGCTGCATTGAGACTGGTAGGAGGGGCAGAGACTCGAAACTGGCTGGCCTCAAACCTCCGTGTGGCAGATGAAAATTGGGAGGGATGTCTCAGCCACAGAGATTCCCCATGGTGGAGCAAGGGACCCAGCCTCACACCAGGCTCCACAGCACAGAGAACTGGTACCCAGAAAAGGAGTCCCCACAACATCTGGCTGTGAAAAACAGTGGGAGTCTCACCATCCAGGTGGGACGGAAGGCTTCAGAAAACCCAGACGTCCTCTTAAACAGCCCATGCACAGACTCTGTTACGTGCAAGCACTCACCTTGGGCTCCAGCGGAGGGACAGGACTTGGGTGTCAGAGGCATACGGAGGGCAGACTGAGGTGTGTGGCCTCAGGGAGGGAGGTCTGGAGGACAGTCGGCCGTTTCCCTGTGTAGGGCCCCACTCCCAAGCAGCCCACAGGCAGACCCCATCATTCCTGTGTTGAGCCCGCCCCCACAGGCCAAATCTGAATCTGACTGGCCAGGTGAGCTCCATAGCTCTGCCCTGCTGACTCACTGAGACCCTGCCACACTCAACTCCCTACCGCTGTAGGCTTTATCGGTGGCTGAACCTTACTGGGGCCGGCAACCAGCAGCAGGCCTCCAGATGCCCTGGCTTTTTGCGGAGCTGCCCCAGGCTCAGTATGGGTGGCAGCCATCTTTAGTTCACAGCGTGGCCTCTCCCACATGACTCCAGGTCCAGCACAGGCAGCGGCCAACTGTGGATCACTTTGTAGCTCCTACCAGGTAGTCACTGACTGGTCAATGTAAGTGAAAAATTTAACAAGGGGGGAAGAAGGTGAAGGGGAATAAGAGGTTCAAATTTCCAGGTATAAAACAAATAAGTCGTGGGGATGTAATGTAGAGCATGGGGAATATAGTCAATAATATTGTGATAGCTGGTACGGTGTCAGATGGTTGCTGGACTTACGGTGATCACTTCTTTAGGGATATAAATGTTGAATAACTATGGTGTACACCTGATACTAATATGACGTTGTATGTTAGCTGTATTTTAATACATTTTTAAAAAAAAAAGTGGATTTCCAGTCCCATTTGCAACTAGGGTGTGGACGGTGACCTAGGACCTGCCAATCAGAGGCCACTTCTCCAGACAGGGTCTTAGCTGATGTCATCAAGTTGAGATGTGGTCGTACTGGATTAGGGTGGGCCCTATTCCCACCACTGACACCCTTATAAGGAGAGGGAAATGTGGACAGAAAGAAACAAGAGGAAAACGCCATGTGAAGATGAAGGTAGAGACCGGAGTGGTGTGATCACCAGCCAAGGAAAGCCAAGCATGGCTGGCAGCCACCAGGAGCGGGGAAAGAGGCATGGGACAGTCTCTCCCTCCGAGCTTCCAGAAAGAACCAATCCTGTGGACATCTTGATTTTGAACTTCTAGCTTCCAGAAGTGTGAGAGAACAAATTTCTGCTGTTACAAGCTACTTGGTGTGTGGTCATTTGTTATGGCAGCCCTAAGAAACTAATACAATGACCAACATTTAAAGAAGCATTTCCAATGAGAGATACAGACTTTTGATGTCCCATAGGCAACAAACTTTGGAGATTTTGCTATAAAAGTCCAGGCTCCCTGCAGGATTGAGAGCATGTCTATTCTTTATTCTGTCCCAGTATTCCCGGATGGGTTTTGCCAACCTTGGTACATGACCTCGGGCAGTAGTGAGGCCTTCTGGGGGTCCCTGAGACCCTTTCAAAGTATTCATCATGGCAAACTATTTTACAGGGACATAGACATGCTATTTGCTTTTTTCCTGCTCATTTTTTCGTGAATGTAGTGAACGTGAAACTCACGAATATAGTGAGTTTCCCAGAGGTTGTTGCATGATGTGCGATATTGAAACCATCTCAATGAAAAGCACATATATGATTCTAGCTGTTTTCTATGAAGCTGAAAGTTAAACGCATTTGCAAAAATAAAGCCCCTTGGGGCGGCCAGATGGCTCAGTTGGTTAGAGTGCAAGCTCTCAACAACAAGGTTGCCAGTTCGATTCCCGCATGGGATGGTGGGCTGTGCCCCCTGCAACTAAGATTGAAAACAGCAACTGGACTTGGAGCTGAGCTGCGCCCTCCACAACTAGACTGAAGGACAACGACTTGACTTGAAGCTGATGGGCCCTGGAGAAACACACTGTTCCCCAATCTTCCCCAATAAAATTTAAAAAAATAAATGAAAAATAAAATAAAGTCCCTCTACTCACTAAACTTGTGGAGGCAAGATAGTTGTTTTTCATAAAAATATGTTAATGTGAACATGCAAGAGGTTTGTTATTGTTCCTTTATCAATGGATTAATAAATAAACGTTTCAAACATTTCTCAGATTTAATTTTGAATACGTAACTATAGACAGATCTAACTCTCATCAATACAAGCTCTTTGGGGTCATCAGTGATTCCGAAGAGTGTGCAGAGGTCCTGAAAACAAAACGTTTGAGGACTGCTGGCTTAGGTCAATGTCACGCCTCCTTTCCTGGAGCTTTTACAGAAGGGAAACGATTTCCTGTTATGTCCTGCAAAGCAAGAAAAAATTGTGATTGAGAGGATGGGCTTGGGATTCTGAAGGCTTGAGTCTGAAACTTTGTTCTAGAACTTAGAAAGTGCATGATCTGGGATCAGTGATTCAAACCCCCCCGAGCCTCAGTCTCCTCATCTGTGAAATGGGAATAATAAGACCCAGCACTGAAGGCAGTTGTAAAGATTTAAGTAGTGCTCCCTGACCGTTAGCAGCGTGAAGCCTTGTTCTGTGGAAGGAGGGAGCAGACCATGGCATTTTGACTCAGCAGGTGTGGAGTGGGCCCAGAACTCTGCATTTATAACAAGCTCCCACTGGATGCTGATGTTACTGGTCCCCCGACCACATGGGACAAGCCCTGGTCTCAGGAATACCTCTTGAGAACTCTTCAGGTCTTCCCATACTTTTCCAATGTCTATACGGTTACACTTCCAGCTTCTCTCTTTCCCTTTTTGTTTCTCTTGTTGCATTTGGATTCACGATTTCCCCTAATCTGGGTTCCTTTAGTCCTAACTGGTTTTTCCACCTTCACCCTTTATTTAACAAAGGTGAACTGAGCACCCACCTGTGCTGGGCCCTGTTTTGAGCCTTGGTTCTAAAGCCTCAGGGATTGCCTTGCGCGTTCTCTAAAGTGTAGTCAGTGTAATGGCTTTGGAGCTTCCCGTTACTGTTAGGATCAAGCCCAAACTCCATGCCTGGCTAAAAAGACCTGCTGGACCTGGCCTCACGGAGGCTGAGCAGGGGGACTGTTTTGAGGGTCACACCTGTAAGGCCTGTAGCTCAGCATCTGACAGAGATGAGCACAGGTGAGCTTCGTGTTGCTAGGACCCAGCGTTGGATCTGCGGGGAGTCAGGGAATGAGAGTAGCCCAGCTAACGAGTGCTTCTCAACTGGGCGGGTACGGGGAGGATTCTGCACTTTCCTGTCCCCCCCTTCCCCCCCCCAGCACATTGGTGATATTTGGAAATGCTTTTTGGCTGTCACAATGTGGGGAGGGTGCAACTGGCACCCAGTGGGTAGAGGCCAGAGGTATTGTTCACATCCTACCGTGCCCAGGGAAGCCCTCTCCATCCCACCCCACGCGTGCCCCACCGTGACAGAATTAGCTAGCCCAAATTGTCAGAAGTGCTGAGATCAAGAGATACTGGACGAGACCACCAGGAAGCCCCTCCCATGGCCTCCACACCCCCTCGTCTGCACCCTGAATCCCATCCATCACCATTTCCTATTTCTCTGCACCCTGCCGTCTCCTCCTTGAGCCAGGAGCCCTCTTCCTGCAGCTTTTCTTCAATGGCTGGTTCCTATATCCCTCCTAAGGAGCGTGCCCTGCCCCCTTCTGCAAGGCCGCTCCTGCCTGCGCTCCCCGGGTGTCCTCCACTAGGCAGCCTGTTCCTTTTGTTTGTTTGTTTGTTTGTTTGTTTGATTTCTTTCTAATATCTAGCATGCTCAGCTTGGGCATTTATTTTATTACTTGATTCTTTGAATGTGTCCTGTACTCTCAGGAGAGCATTCCAGTATGGCCTAAGCACCGCATCACATTTCTAAAATTGGAAAATTCTGAATTCCAAAGCATCTTCGGCTAGAAGGGTTTGGACAAGAGATCCGGATGTGTGTTTTTCCTCATTTGAAAGCTGAGGGATAGAGAGACTAAATAACAGCTTCAGTGAGTGGCAGAGCCCACATATGAATCCAGGAATCTTATCCCTGGGACCGGTCTCTAACCACCAGGCTCTCATAGAAGAGGTGGCTGGAGCTCGTTGACTGGATGAATTAAGGGGTAAGTGAAGCTGTCTGGGCCTTGTTCCCTCCCCTGGGCTGGTTTGCCCGCTGCTGGGGAGATTCCTGCCTCTCCTCTTTCCAGGCCAAGTGTTCTGGCTATAAAGATGCATGCAAAACATGTATGTATGCGCGCGCGCGCGCGCACACACACACACACACACACACACACACACACACACACACCCCTGCACCCCTCAGAGGGGCTCTGTATGATTATATTTCCTGAAGCTTTGTGGCCGCCTGTTGTTTTCACCAATCTCATCTTTATGAATCAGGTGACAGAACCCACTAGGAACCAAGCAGGGGAAAGAAAACAGACACTTTTCCAGCCAGGCAGGATTGAGCTGGGCATTTTGTCATTGTGGTTAAGCCTCTGCCTCCATCAGGGCACAGCCCCTTGTAAAAAATGATTGTCATTTTTCTCTCGCTGGCTTTGCGAGCTGCTCTGGTCCTGAAAACTCAAAGCCACAGCAAACAGGAAAAGTGTAATTTGTCTGTTGGGTATGAGTCTAGAAGAGGGCGATGGGGTACAGTAATCATGTTTCTGGAACCATGAAGGCATAATTTCCTCCAGTCAGGAGGGAACGTGAGCCTCCTTTCATGTGGCAGAAAGCTTCTTTGCGAAGATACCAAGTTGCTTCTAGAAGGCAGTGGAAAATCGACGTGGTTTTAAGTGGGCAAGAATGTCTTCAAAAAGGTTCAGAGGAGTGAGATGGGCTACAGGTTGGCTAAGGGCTGATATTGTTGATTAAAACACAGTTGCAGATGGGTGAATACTGTATGCTTTCCTCTGTGTGTGTGTGCACGTGTGTGTAAAAACACAGAAAAAGGATAAGAATACAGTCACCATTAATACAGGAAGTAAATGAGAATTAGGCGGGGGTGGAGGAAGGTTCGTGTGTCAGAGAGACAGGGGCAACTTCCTATTTTCAATCATGTATGCTTCAGTATTCTTCCTTGGCTTGTGTAATCGAAAAACAAATAAAAACAAATACAATGAACTTGCAACAACAAATATCAACTCCCCCCTTCAGCGAATCAGCTTCATAATAAACAAAAAGCCCGTTAGCTTCCAAGCACTGGGAGACTCCAGACGCAAAAGAACTTCCTGGTTTGGGGCATTCCTCGTTAAATCTTGTTTGGAAGCCGACAGAATTCTACCCCGCCCCCAACAAGATAGATTATTACTTAAAACAGTTATTGAAGCTTCCCTGTTGAACAAAAGGAAAATGCTCGATCCTGTCTCTGTCTCTGTTTCAATCTCCCTCGGTCGTAGTCTCTTTAAAGTTAACACTTCTTGTATGCTTCCTCTTCTGTTTTTTATTTATTTACTTATATTTTAAGAAATAGGAAACACCCACATGACTGATAGTCTTTATGGTCTATTCTTTAAAATACAAGTCCTATCAGATTAAAGCATCGAGTCATACCTTTGAATATTAAAGAGAAAAATCACATTAAGAAATCAGCCCTTACCAGAGACGAAGACAGGGATACAGTCCTGGAGGAACCTTCTGACAAAACTATTTTGGTTTTTGGTTAATCTACAGTAAAACAGTCTGGTTGCCTTCTTACCATCAGATGCTCTTCCAGCTGAAGTTCCACTAGGTTGTCTGTTACTTTTGTTTAACGTATGCTTTACACATCAGGTTCAATAGAAAATAAGAAGTACAGGAGGCGCCTGGGGAGGGTGATGATGGTGAAACTGAGGAACAGGCTCCCTCATCCTGCATTGTCCTGCATCCGTCTCTATTTGCACAGACGCCACAAATCAACAAAATGGCAGCTGCCGGCAAGCCATGTGCTTAGACGCTCTCCCAGCTAGGAACCTGCAACCGGCCTTTCTTAGGAGAACAGTAACTTAATGACCGGAGCTTTAACTGCATGCACTGCAAGAATCAATAATCCAGAATGAATCAATTCTAGGTCATTTATTCTTATTTATTCCCCAGCAGACCTTGATTACGATTTGTGAAGCGGGCACATTCTTTTCTCAAGGCTTGGATTTTTAACGTTCTAGGACACACCTCTGGTTGGCAAAAGTTTGTCAGCATCCCTGAGGGTTATCAGACTTACAGAACTGCGTTAGAAGAAGTCTATTTCTGCCCACGTTTATATGTTTCTATTAAATAAAGATCACGCAAGAAATTTTGTTTTCATTGATCAAGTGAGATAAAGAAAAGGTCCTTTGAAAGCTTGGTGCAAATGTTAGATTTCATTACTGCCTTTTTCAACGCACTGTTATCATATTATTTCTTATTTGCTCATCTTAGCAACCTGGAGGCTATCAGAGTAAGCAACCTTCATGTGACAGAGTATGAAAGAAAGGCACAGAAGCTTACCTCATGCATGTAAACAATTGGCCAGAGGGCGGTGAGCATTCCCCGTCTCTCATGCTCAATCTCTTCAATGAATGAGGTATAGTTTCTATCAGGTTTTATGTAGGCGGAGGGTAGGCATCTGTAGGATTCATCTTGTACTAAAGGTTCTGGGAAAATCCTAGGAGTACAATAAAATCCAAAGACGAGGTTTACTGAAGCATGACTCACCCCAAATACCTACTTCAAGACTTAGGGGAAGAGACTAATTTTATCTTTGTCATCAGCTACACACCAGTAGCATTTATTTGCAAGCCCCGCCAGGAACCTGTCTATTTTTACTTTGTTTATTGCCCGAGGTGACTGTACAGCTGTTGATCTTAGAGGACCACACTAGATGGCCATGAATGGGTGGCGACATGATTCTGCCGACATAGATAATAATCCTAGACAATCGCAGGTTCCCTTTTACTGGAGGGGTGTGCACCTTCACTTACAGAAAGGAAGACTGAATCACACAGTGGAAAACAACTATGACACAGCAGGTCTAAAAGAGAGCAGGAAACAAAAGAATGGATTGAATCTCATTTCCCTGCTTAACTCTTAGGCTAAATTATCTTAAGGGTAGACCTTTATCCTAAACTTTTTTCATCACAATGGAAACTCAAAAGGCAGTATCTAGCTGTGCTAAGTGGATGGTCTACTATACTGGTTTTTGCTTAAGGAAGGACAAATAAAAGCAACCTGGTCCAAATGCAGACCACGGAAATCAGGAATTTAGTGGTGGTAGTGGGCCAGCAGTAGGTTTCAGGTATGGACAAAATTATGTAAAAATAACAATGATAATAAAACTAATAACCAATAACAATCATAGTTCACTTATAGCTATATGTCAGACACTGTTACACGTAGTTTGTAAATATGAATTCATTTAATGGTCAACCCTGTAAGGTACATGCTATTATTATCCCCACTTTATAGTGGAGAAAACTGAAGTACAGTGATGCTGAGAAACTGGTCCAAGGCTGGTAATGAAGAAAAATCTCAGTCCCCACCCTTGCCCTGGTAATGATTATGAACACAGGTTTGGGTGTCAATTAACTCGGTTGTAGCTGGACCTCACTAACACTAGCCCCCGTGGAACCTTGGTGTGAACTACAAAAAGGTGCCCCACTGGGGCAGAAACTGCCTCTTTGGGCGGTTGGCTTGATAAGCGATCTTCAGGGCCCCCACATGGTAATTGGAGGAAGAGCCACATTTCAGCTGACACTCGGTTCTATAGGCTAGGTGCGTCATGTAAAGCCAATCTTGGTGTTTGTGGTGGAGCCATGGCTCCCACACACGTTAGTTTTGGGACTTTCGGCTGCCTCCTTCATGACTTTGAGTCTCTCTGTCTCCATTGAAAAGTGCTGCTGCTGACCTCAGGGGCTTGTAGTGAGGCTTAAACACTGAATTTACTTGCCACATGGGAAGCACTAAGGAGGCAAAATCAAACAGGAGACAGATTGCGCCCCTCGTTGGATCATGAACTCCCTTGGAGACCGCGAGGGACGATTTAGAAACTCATTTTGAAATGCTATGCACTGTCTATCACAGAAGAGGCATTGGTGTTTTATAAGCAATGTCACCAATTCTAATCATCGACGAGGTTGGTGCTTGAATAACTTGTACAATTAAGCTATGTTCTCAACGAACTCATTTCCTTGGACTGCTGTCTTGAGAGCGCCATATTGAAAAACACAGAGTCAATACCACTAAATTGGGGAAGTGCCTTCAGACTGCCTTTCGCTGAGTGTGAATGGGCCCACGGATATGCGTGAGGTTACACCTGTTAGTGTGGGGATCAGATGGCCTGCATGTGCCTCCTAGAGTTGCTACTTAAAAGCTGTGTGACCGTGGCAACATTTCTTAGCCATTCTCTGCATTAGTTTTCTCATCTGTAAGCTGGGGATACTAACAGCTCCTCTCTCATAGACTTGTGAGGCGTAAATGAGAAAAATGCACATCAAATGTGTTACACCATCCGTGGCAAACAGTAAGTGCTCAAAAAGATGGTCACTGGCCTAGTTAATTGATGATGATTCAATAGAATGTAGACTTGGGGAGCATTAGCATTTTCAGAATCTCGTAAATTCTCTAAGGTTAACCTCCCAAGAAACCACACTCAGTAAGTCCATGTTCAATGGTTGAGCTGTGTTGTCTGTTCTGCCTTCTTAGAGGATGCAATCTTTTTTCCTCAACCACTAGATGAGTATAAAGTTTAGTTTCAGATGTGCACTTAAGTTTCTGTCGCTAGGAAGAAGCTCAAGGACAGAGGATCACGTGGCATCTTTAACTGCTTAATTGCCAGGAGTAGGATTCTTGGAAGCTCAAAAGTCAAGCATGAACGTTTCTTGTTTCTCATAGCATTTTGGCTTTGGCTTCCTTTTCTCCAGATGCACCAAAGGCCAAGGTCTAGTTTGGACTTGGAAGGTTGATGAAAGCCGGTAAAGGGATTTCTCTCTCCCTCTGCTTATTTGGTAAGTCAAAGGCATGAATGATGCAATTGCACTATATACTTTTGTGCAGCGAGAAGGAGATTTCCCCGTGCTCTGCTGAGCTCGCTGCATTAGAAAAGGCCACTTCAAGCTTTCCTCATATGAAACATCCAGGCTCCTCGATGTAACAGATACTACTGGTTGCCTAACAACAAGTAGCAAGGACTATTAAATGATGGGTTAACTAGTAAGATTTTTAAACTTTTTTCCATCACATGGAAATCAGAAGTCTTAGATTCCAGGGCTGCTGGAGTAGTCCAAGAAAATCATCAAGGACCCAAACTCCTTTTGCCTTTCTGCTCCGCCACCCTTCACATATGGGTCTCAGCTTCATGATTCCATCATGGCTGCTCCATTGCAAGAATGGGGACATGTCCATATGGGAAGAAGAGGAGAAGGTGGTAACAGATATGCATGCTGGCAGAATATTTGCTTTTTTATCAAGAAAAAAAATTCTGCAAGGGAGCTGGGGAAATCAAACGTTTTTTGGAGTTGGGCTTAATGGCTCCCTAATTAATTCTAGGGTCCTGTGAATAAGAAAGGATATTTGATGAGCAGCTAGCAGTGTCTACCAACTATCATATGGCAATTCCCTTCTCCCTAACATGTGTCTGTCTTCCTCAGAGTGGCACATGCTTCAGAGAATATGTGTATCAGCTCCAGGAGGTGGGCTGTGTGTGATGAGTTTGAGCTTTTCAGGGTGACCGATTTCCTCTTCCCAATGATTAATTTATGTGTTGATACATGACATCATTTTGGGCAAGGAGATTTGAGGGAAGCGGTACCCAAGGGTCTTAAGGAAAAGGTTCTTTCCAGGAACTGAAGAGTTATTTTTCTGCCTCTGGATATTGTTATGTGACGATGTGTTGGCTGGAGCTATGCAGTGATGCTGCAAACATGAGGGGAGCGAGCCTCGTAGGACAAAGCTAATAGGCTGGGTTTGGCCTAATGGAAAGATGGAAACAAACCCATGTTGTTCAAGAGGCCACTGAGCTGCTCAATTGGTTGGAGTTACTTTCCTTCCAGATTTTTTTTTTAATGTGAGATGATAACATTTTTTGTTGTTTGGCTATTTTGAGTTGAAATTTTCTGCTACTTACACCCGAAGGGATTCTAACTGATGCTTTTGTAGGATGCGCTCAGGAGAATGGGTCCCTTTTAAAAATAAATATACCTTTACATAATAGAACTACCTCTCTAAGTTCATCTCCTCCCCCTTCCCCCTACTTTGCGGCTGTTTTACCAGGCCAGAGGTCGTCCTACGAGTGCTGCTCCCTCTGCCTGCAATGCTTTCTCCCAGACAGACGTTTACCTTCTTCCACCCTTTATTTTGTTTCCTTATCAGAAAGGCTTCCCGGGCTGGCCTTTCTAGAGTGTAAGTGACTCTCCCCTCCCTGCCCCACCATCTCCTTACCCTGCTTTACTCTTCTTCATAGCACTTTCGACCAATGGAAAGAACACACACCGCCATGTATTTTCGCTTCCTGCCTGTGTCCTTCTCTGGCGTGTAAGGTTCATGACAGCAGGGGCTTTTCTGTTAACTACTAGATCCAGCTCCTGGTGCAGAGTGGTCGCTCAGTCTATATTTGAGGAATAAACAGAAAAGTTAGCCCAAAGCTTCACTTCTAGAACTTCCATCGTGCAGTGATTTAAGAGTGCAGGATTTGGAGTCAAGCACACCCGACATTGAACTCTGGCTCTCCCACTTGCTAGCTTTGTGGACCCGATCAAGGCACTGAGCCTCATTTCTCCACCGATAACGTAGTTTGTAAAAGCGTAGGCCGTCCACTGTTGTTAGAGAAAAATGAGAATGAATGGCAGCACTGAGGCTGTCACGCCCGGGAAGCACGTAAATGGTGGGGAATATTATTGTGCAACAGGAAGAGACAGTTATGCTGGACCCAGGAACCAGGGTCTTCACTCCACCCAGGTGAGTGCTTTGCATTGAGACTTGAAATGTTTCATCAGGCAAAATGTGGGAAAATTGTAAAAAGGTAAAACTAAACAAATGTCTCAAAACGGCTGTCTGCCCAGGTCAGTGGTAAGAAAACGAGAATGTTCTGGATAAACAGAGGTTATTAAATATGATGTGTGCCAGAGCGTGGGCTCACGAGCCATCTGCCACCGCAAGCCCTCCTGCGTTCCTTTGAGAAAGAGCATGATTTCCCCTCCTTCCCTCCGAAGGTTGACCAGTATAAATACTGCTAATAGCCATATAGTGGAAGAATAATCCCACTTAGCTATTTTTAGCTTCCCCTTGAAGTCTTATGTTTCACATTTTAAGTTTGTTTGCAAAGTTCTCTTCCAACCCAAATAAATGCAGGCTCGGAAATGAAAGGACGTAGGTTATGACTTGCTGATTCTCCAGGGAGTAGGCAACGAGGCCAGCTTCCGTGGGATGCTGGGTCATTCGGCGAGTGGGTCTGCCTCCAAGAGCAGCCTGCCGGCCTCACAACGCAATGCAAGCTTCTGTGCGTCCATCATGGTGAGCTCCCTGGGACTGCGAGCGTCACCTGACAGAGGCACCCGACTTTCTGACCTTTCCAGCTAGCCCACTAAAATATCATCCTTCAGGATTTTCCATTCAGATTCTGTAAAACTTCTCTGTTTGGATTCTCTTATCCCCTGTTGGGCTTATTATTAACACACTTGATAAAAAGAAGCACGACATTTCATTCAATCATTCATTCATTCATTCATTCATTGAATCATTCATTCATTCAACAAATAATTAACGGGTACCTACTGCATGCCAGGTGCTGTGTTCTCAGGGCACTTCTTTTCTAGTAAAGCAGCTAATAAAGCACTAATAAGTAAAATTTCATCAATTTATAAATCAACACAGAATTGAATAAAATGTTATATGAATTATAATTACAATTAATAAAATAAGTGCATTTATCCATACATGACAACCTTGATATAGTACTTATTATATACTGGGTGGTGTCCTAAGCTCTTTACATATTAACTCATTTAATGCTTCCTAGAACCCAAAAGATTAAGTATCTTTTAAAAGTTCCCACAGCAATTAAGTGGCCAGTAGGATTTGCAGGTCAGCCATAGGATTTTCAAGTTCATCTTCTAACCACATGACAGTACTCTGTATGATCTTGAAGACATCCCGTGGACGTGTGGATGAGGTATGGAACTGACAAATGCCATGAAGGAAGGTTAGCTGGATGATGATGGCAAGTGTGACAGGTGGATGGGTAGGTGGCCCCTCTCATGGCAGGTAGGCCAGGCAGAGATCTCAGGGATGAGAAAGGGTCAGCAACCTTGGAAAAAACCCTGTAGGTTGAGAGAAGAGAAAGTGCAAAAAGCCTGAAGCAGGAAGGAGTGTGGCATATTTCAGGGACAGAGAAAAATGCCATGTGACCACGGCTGTGACCAGGTCAAGCTATGCCAGGGGGGCACAGAGGATGAAGAGGTAGGGAGGGGGCAGATCCTGGTGGGTTTTAATTTAAATACCATTCCAAAAAAGAAAATTGCTCAGTTAATCATCTCGCTCAGGGTTTTGTGGGGACTTGTGGTGGCTGGCGTTTGTTACAGAGCTCAAGGAGATGCAGAAAACCTACTTCCCATCCTCTTTTGTGGCTGAAAACCTTTAAGTATTTTCGAATCTTTCCTTTCTTAGTAAGTATCTGAATATAATTGACTCCCTTCAGAATAACTAGTGGTCTGATCTGGGTGGCAACTCTGGACCCACTGACCCATGTGGTATTCCAGTGAACTTGCAAACTTGCAACAATTTGAGCGGAACTTACACTAACCTCTAGACTTCCCCGAAGCGGTGCTTCCTTGGTAGTGGATTAAAAATAAATTCTGAATATTAGATTATTTTCCTATGATTTACATGATTTCTAAAAATGGGGCTCAGGGGTCAAAAATAGAAGAAAAAAAAGAAGGTGGGCTTTATGCAATCGGTTTCCAGTGAATCAAGATTTTACTGTCGTGCCTCCACAGTGGGGATTCTTCATGGACTAATGGCTTTGGCCCATCAACAAAAAACTTGGTGTAAGGGGAAATAAACAGCCTGGCCAATGATTCAATATTTTGTAACAAAATTTATGCACAGGCACTTCCTGGAATTAATGCAATTGGTTAATAATATGAATAGAATAATCAGAACACATTGGCAGTCCTGATAGTTAAAGCACATTGGACCCAAATTGATCACTATGAGGGGCAAAGAGAAGCCCATTTTAATTGCTCTTCAGGGAGCGATATGTGGGGATTTTCACAGAACATTCATCAAGAGAAAATTAAGAGTTCAGGCAGCCTGAGTTAGAATTCCCAAACTCCCAATTCCTTGCTGTGTGACTTTGGGAGAGTTACTTAACCTTCCTGAGTCTCAATTTCCTCATCTGTAAAATGGGCATAACATAGTACCTACTTCATAGGATTGTCATGAAAGTAATTGATAAATCGATTAATAATTGATTAAATTGATGTAAAGAAGTTAGCTCAGAGCCTGGTGTGAATGAGGCTTCAATAAACATACATTATTTGTTTCTTTTCCCATCACACTCTTTCCAGTCTTTAGTCTGTGGTCCCAGTGCTGCTGTCCCATAGCACATCTCTGCAGGACCTCAGGAGGGATTAGAGAGGACAGATCAAGGTCCACAGTTCCACAATGGGAGAAGCCATCGCAGGATGCCTTGCAGAGAACCTGCCCCTTACAAAGGAGGCTTTGAGCTATGGCAGGGTTTCTACTGACATTCTGGGACAGATAATCCTTTGTGGTGGGGACTGTCCTATGCACTATAGGATACTTAGCAGCGTCTCTGGCCCCCACATATTAGATGCCAGACACACACACACACACACACACACACACACACACACACACACACACAGAAAAAGTTGTGATAACCAAAAAGTCTCCAGACATTGTTAACTGTCCCTTGGTGACAAAACACATGGTGGTACATTGAAAATGTATTGTTTAAAAAAGTTATTAATTAAAGTATACACCTTTATTGCTGGGGAAAGAGAGAGAAAAAGAGAGAGAGGAGAAGGAAGGAAGGAAGGAAGGAAGGAAGGAAGGAAGGAAGGAAGGAAGGAAGGAAGGAAGGAAGGAGAGGAAAGAAAGACTTGTATCCAGATGAACAGAACACTCTTATCTATTACTACAAAAGTTTTTATAAAATATCCTGGAAAACTAGTTTTTCTATGAGTGAATGTATAGATCAAAATATCTTTGGACCCAACTATAATACATATAATATAATCACAACTAACAAAGTTTCCTAGATGAGAAACGATGGCCTTGACTCTCAGCTCCACCCCCCACGAGCCACGTAAGTGGCTAAGCTGTTTCACATCCTCAGGCCTCAGTTTCTTCATCTGTAAATGGGAATTGTCCTAGTACCTAATTCAGCACAGTGCCAGAAGCATTCCCTTATCATGGGCTCTTAACATTTGCAAAAACATGTATAGCACAAACCACGTGCCAAACACAGTGCTACGTGCTTTCCAAAAAACAATGCATGTAATGATAAAATAACCACATGAAATAGGTGTTATTTTGTTCCCGTTTTATAGGTAAGGAAACTGACGCTTCCAGAGTAACTCGCCACAGTCACAGAGCTAGGGAATAGAGTACAGCAGTTAACTTGCTTACTTATTCTGCTATCCTGCTTCTTTGACACTGACATTATTTAGAATTATAAAACCATCCATAACCAGAGCAGAAGAAAGGTAAGTCCATCTCCATCTCCAGGATCCTCTTGCCTTCGAATAATCCAGGAATTTTAGGGCACTTTCTCTATTGATAGGGTCCTTATTTTCTATTGTCACCTGCTACAGACAGGCCACTCAGGAAATCTGAGGAAATACCTTCAGTTCAAAAAGGTGGCAGAAACTTTGGTGATGCCTGTGGTTTGCTGCCATCCCCTTGAAAACCTAATCTCGGAAGTGACATCCTATCACTTCCGGTGTGTTCTATTGGTCACACAGACCAATCCTGATATGATGGGGAGGGGATTACTCAAGGATGGGAATGCCATCCAGACGGTCGGGGTTCATCTCAGACGCTAGCTATTGCACCAATTGTATGTTGTAGGAAACTTTAAAAAAAAGATATACTTTGACCGGAAAGTCAGTTTTATAAAAGATTTAGCCTCACATTGTAGATGATTAATTCGCTTGGAAAGATGCTCCTGGGAAATATTGCAAACGCCTTTCATGGAAAAGATAAGAAACATGATACATTAGGTCATCTGCTATTGGAATTTAGATCTTGAAAAACAAATTAACTAGAAACATCAACTTTGATGAACAGATATCTAGGCTAATGTATGTGGTTCTAGAATTTAATATATATTAAGAATGTAGTAAATTAATAAGTATTAGTATACCCATATCCTTTAAATATGTCTATTTGGTCAATCTTTGAGATTCTTTTCATATATCCAGGAGTAGAGATTAGATATATACTGCTCCTGATAGGAACATATAATTTAAAAAATATTACACTTAATTTTTCACCAATCATTAATAACTACAAGGCCCTGTGTGATCTGGCTCCTGCTTGGTGGGAAAACATCATCTCATCCACCACAGTCTAGCTACACTGGGCAACTTTCTGATTCTCAAACACAAGCCCCTTCCTACCTCAGGACCTTTGCACTTCCTGTCCTTCTGCCTGGAATGTCAGTCCTGCAGACTACCCATCCCTGGCCCTGCTTCCTTGAATTTCTGTACATAAGTGATTTCTTCAGCAAGGCCTTTTTCTAACCCCCTTCGTGATTCTCATTTTCATCATCTGGTTTTGTTTTTCATAGCGCTCACTGCACCCTGATTTATCTTTATTTTTAAAATTGTTTATTTCCCATCTGCCCCTAAAAGTGTAAGCTCCTTGTCAAACATGTTCAATTGTCTATCACCAGTTAACTAGCACACTATCTCTCACACACAATAGGTGCTAACTAAATATTCTCTGAATTTGGTTTTGACTCTGAATTTATAAACAGGTGACTCACATTTGGTTGCACTCACCTTTGATATGGAGGCAACTGAGTTTTGCTTATTTCCGGTGGCCAAGGGTTGCCTTTCTTTGGGATGACAATACCAAAATATTTGCTCTCTTGTGCACCCTGAGTGTGAAACTGAAATGTCAGGTGACATAAGAAAAAAAATCAGTCATGGCAGCTCTTTAAACATATAAACATATTAAACATGCAACACACTAGTACCCGGCTCATAGAGAATTCCACCCTTAACACATCATATGTTGGGGTTTACAGTCAAAGTCCATTTAGCAAATGTTTATCCTACGACGTGCTTTCCTTTTGTTTCCTGTAAGTATAGCTTCTTGCCCTGCCAGGATTTGGGGTCAGAGAAACACGAGGAGGCTATTAACATATCAATGGAGGGATCGCCTAGGAATCCAGAATTTGGAATAATATTTGCATCTCAAGCTCAGAAGCTGCCTAGGCAAGCCTGTTATTGATTGCCTTTAATTTCCCCTTAAAACAGTGTCTGTTTCTGAATAAAAGATTAATAGAGGCGGGCTCAGTTTGTCGGGTGATTTATACCCGAGTTCTCCCTCCTTTCCATTCAGAAGCGCGCTGCACACACGTCCCCACCCCTGAGATGTTTGAATTCAGTTCCTCAAGAAAAATTGCTGCTGATCACCAAAGCTTGCAGCTTAATTGAATTTGTCTTTGTCCACTTAATCATCGTGCTTACAAAAAGTGGGGTGGGTGGGACTTATACAGAAAAATACGGACCTGAAAAATACAGACGATCACTGAGGAGAGTGGGCTGACGAAAGAGATATAAAATGCACTTTAAAAAATGAAAATGCAGTGAGCCGTTTAGAATGTCCGTGCTGCACTCTCTTTGCTTTCTGCATGAACAGATACACCAGTATGGCCCCAGTATAAACATGGTGACCTGAAAAGTAAACTATTGTACCAGCTTGGAGCAGCTCTATCTTTTTTGTCTTGGCTGCAAATTTCTGTTTCCTTTTGGGGAAGAAAAAAACATGAGAGGAAAATGAAGATTTCTGTTTTGTGTAAAGTTTGGAAACCTCTATCTATAAATGAATGGTTGTTAATAATAATACATTGATAATAACAATCATTTATCAAGCACTTTTTTTTAAACCATTGTACTGAAGGCTTTCTACTCTTTATCTCATTTAATCTTGGCTCCAGCATGCTAAGGAGGTCCTATTAATATTCCCATACAGACAAGGCTTGGAGAAATGCAGGAAGCTGTCTAAGTCTTTAAAGTGGAAGAGCCAGATTTTTGAAGTATTTGATTAGAAAATCCAAGAATGCCACCCCACCACAAGAAGTACATTCGTTTGGGTTTGAATGTACTCCATCTCCATGTGTTATTTCAACATGGCGGATGCAGGAAGTATGAGCTTTCCAGTTAGGCAGCCAGTTAGGAATGAAATCCTAGGTCTGTTTCCTACTAACTAGACTTGACCACTAGGCAGTATCATCTCCCATGACCAGGTAGGCTTCCTGGAGCTTTCTTCCAATGTGTTGACTTTGTTCACTCTACATGGTCACTCTCAGGGTAAGTGACTTGCGATGCTGCAGAAATGAAAGGAGCAGAGAGGCAAGCTGGGTTAGTAAGAATCAGAACATGACAGCGACCGTGACAGAGCGCCCTCTCACCCCAGCCAACAAGAATTATATCCCAAGGACTGAAAAAGGGAATGACATTTCCCACCTGTCACTCACGGGGAAGTTCGCAATTTTGCGCTTTTCCTAAATATCCTAACGATGGCCAAGGCTGGAGCTGCATGTGTGAGTGGTGGTCGCGTGGAGGTTTTCTAGTGTCCCTCTGAGGTGGGGGACATAAAGAATGATTTTTGATCTAGTGATCACAGTTGAGCTAGAATTAAAGTTTTGGTAGAAAGAATGAAATCAGATTTCGGAAGGTAAAGAAACGAATGTGCCGGCTGTCTAGCTTGGGATAATGAGTGTTCGTTCCCTAATTTTCTGACTCTCCACTCTTCCCATTCTCCGTTCCAATGATTGTTTCACTGACTCAAATGAAAAAAAGCAAAAAGCAAAACAAAAGGTCTAGATGGAGCACATGCAGACTCGGTTACAGGTATCAGGCCCAAGACAATAAGCCAGACAGACAAAGGTTGAACGAATAATTAAATGGAGACATACACTGAGCAAATAATTCCACGAGCAATAGTTTAACTACCATTTTGATGCTTGCTGTGGAAAGAAACAAACACAGGATACAAAGAGACTATATTTGAACTGCATCTAAACTTCTAACATACTTCCTGTCTGCCTGTGGTTCCTTTTCCACTGGCTTCACTGCAGGGGATTGGTTGAGCCTGTAGGCTCTGCAGTCTGACCGGCCAACCATGGAGTGTCAAGTCCTGTGTTATTACTTAGGCTGTGTGACCTTGGAAAAGTTACTGAACTTATCTGAGCCTTACGTCCCTTAGCTGTAGAATGAAAATAATAGAAGTGTCGACTCAGGGAGTCATCATTAGCATCAAGTGAGATGATCTAAGTGAACCACTTAGCCTTGGAGGTGGGTATACAGCAGGTGCTCAATTAAGCCTGGTTGTTACTAGTCTCTGAAAGTGATACCTATGTATTTTCTCCCCCACATGCCATGCCAAGAGGTACTGGATTCTTTGCTCACGATGTGACAATGAGCATGATTTGGAGAGTGACCTACCAGGGTCAGAAGCCTGGAAGCCACTCAGTAGCTGTGTGTCCAGGCGACCTCTCCGGACTCCGTTTCCTTCATCTACAAAGGGAAGATGACAAATCCACTCGAGAATTAGAGTTAACGCACATAAAACACTTAGCTCAGTAAAGGGCAGCTGCTCTTATTATTACCTTGTTATTATTTTTAGACTCTATACAATACATAATAATGCCCAACTCTGCCTTTTAATCCCATAGTGTTAGTGGTGTTGACGCATCAGTTTCTAAGTGGGATTTTGAAAGTCTTTCTCCAGAAAGTGCCTTGTCTTTATCCCCTAATGTTTCTTCTGAAAGCTCTTATTTGCTGAGTAAATTTACAAGAGGGGTGGTAGATAAGGGATTTTGTCCTTAAAACACTTCTTTAATCTCCACAGTTGCCATAGAATTTGTGTCATTTTTGCTTGGGCGATCAGATTCCATTTCATAAACAATATCCCCTATGTTTAAAAATCTTTAAACAGCCACTTGTAAGTGGCCTGACATGGACTCCAGCTAATGCCTCGTTTGACTTGGATCTTCCACTGTCTGTGGCACGAGATCAGCTGTTTACACCAGCATCAGACTCCTAAGTAGAGACCCGTGTTTTTCAGAACATTCTTTCCTTATTTGAAACAGTTCCCGAGTTTTCCGATATCCTCCTATAGAAGAATTTCAGTACATTGATGGTCCCTGGCAACCTTCCCCGGATTGGAATTATCATTGCATTTTAAAATTTCTTATTTTTCCCTGGTGTTCATTTTCGGTTTTCTTCACCCAGAACTTTTGAAGTCAAAATTGCCAGCTCACGCTGATCTGTCACCACCCTGGGCAATTGGGGAGAACTGGATACTTTAAACTGCCCTCGTAAATTTGGTTTTAACTAAATTTTAATCTTCAGATGGAAGGATTAAAACTCCTGTTGCTTATTGGTGATCCTGTTTTATGGGTCGCTCCTGTATGCCGCTCACTTGACCGCTGCTTTCCAATTAATTTTCTTCTCAACAGAGTCCTAGAAGGTTCTGCCTCCCAAAATATATCTCAGCTCATTTCACTAGTGTCACCCCTTCCCCTCTCCCACCTATCCTCTCATCTTTATGGCACACCTAACTGTCCTCCTGTTTCCTTCTTGCCCTCCTTCACATCCGTTGTTGTTCGCAGAACAGCCAAAATGATTTTTTAAGAGAGAGTCCCCTAACACCCCGCCCCTCTGCCCCAGCTAAAAGCACTGGGCCATTCTGTCCCAGTCTCTGCTGTTCTGGCTTCAGAACACTGAGCAACACTTTGAATTGTCTTTTATTGGTTTAGTCTAACTTTGTTCTCATTCCCCTTCTAGAACCGAAGCTCTCAGACTCGGCGCTACTGACATTTGGGGTGGATAACATTTTGCTGTGGGGCCGTCCTGTGCAGCGCAGGGTCTCTCTCTACCTATCAGAGGACTGTGGCATCTTCATCTGCCCTCCTGAGTCGTGACAGCTAAAAATGTCTCCAGATGTTACCAAATGCCTTCTGGAGGTCAAAATTGCCTCCTGTTGAGAAGAAAACACTGGTCTAGAATTTAAGGTCTTGTCTCAGCCTAAAACAGTGCCTGGCACATTGTCAGGAGCTAACTGATTACTTGTTGAAGGACTGAATGAATAACCCTGCATGGGAGGTGTTTTCATCCCCGTTACACAGAGCTGCTGAGGCTCTGGAGTTGATGTGACCTGCTCAGGGTGACACAGCCAGCAAGTGTCAGAGCTGGATTCCCCCCAGGTTGGTCTGAAATCCAAGTTCAATCTCATTACTTTAGGCAACACTAATATGCAGATAATACAATGACAATGCTGCCTGGGTCCTTTCCTTGTTGCTCACTTCTATGTGCTTCCACAAATAGCCTCAATTTACACTCCACTCTATGCAGGAGATACCGTTCTAAGCACATTATTTAGCTTATTTCACCAAATTTTTCCATAGTGCAGAGAACTAAAAATATTATTTAAACATCTAGTAGCAACATCTTCTTAGAGATAATTATTGTGCTCAACACTGGGATAGCTTTTTGAAAAGATCAAGCTTTTGCATAGTTCATGCAGTCACGTGGCTTGAAAAGAAAACAATACAAAAAGGAATGTAGTGAGAAGATGTATTCTTGTTTCTCTCTGACCCATTATTCCTCCATAGGTCCCTTTTATTAGTTTCTTGGGTGTCCTTTCAGAGTTTTCTTCTGTACGTGAAGCACATTTTCTTGTTCAATCTTTCTTTCACTTCCTCAAGACGAACTCTGGCGTCTCATACTTCCTCTTCGGCGTCTTGCTTTTTTTTCACTTAACGTCCCCTGATATATTTCTGCATTAGAGCAAAGAGAACGTTTTTCTTTTTTTTCACAGCTGTAAAATATCCCAATTTACGATCACATTCACATGTATTTAACCAGTTCTCTGTGGCTGGATATTTGGGTTGTTTCTTTCTGGTCTGTTATAAACAATGCTGACATGAATACACGCAACGTGCATTATTTTCCTGAACTTATCAGAGAGAAAAATCTTCCTCCTCTTTCTCCTCTCCCCCCCCATTCTTGTTTTCTCCTTCTTCTTCCTCTTCTTTTTAATGCTTGTGAAAGAATAAGCAGGACTCAGGATCAGCAGGATTTGCCATGTGGCTTTGGAAGGAAGAACATCCTAGAACAAGAATTCTAGAATTTGAGGATGGTAGTTTGCAAACTACAAGCCATAGGTCAAAAGGGGCACACCCATTGTCTTTGCAAATAAACTTTTATTTGAACATAGGCATACTCATTTGCTTATGTACTATCTATAGTTATTTTTACTCTCCAAAGGCAGAAACTGTATGGTCCCCAAAATATTTACTGTCTGGCCCTTTATAGAAAAAAATTTGCCCACCCATGGTGCTGAGATTAAGTACTTAGGCTATGAATCAACAGTCTGCATTCATATCTCAGCTCTGCTTACGTCTGTGTCATTTGGGTTACATAGTTATGAAGTGGGAGTATGAATCTCTAGGTTGATGTGAGAAATAAATCCAATAATCCTTGTTATGTGCTTACTCATTGATAGTTATTATGACTCATCTAAATGATTTTCCCATATTCTTGATGTTCTAGATTATAATCATAGTGGATCTTTTCTGTCCTTATAAAAATGAAACATCAAAAAGATTTGAGGAATTTGGGCAGCCACCTTTCCTGTTCCAGGAATAAGAGATCATAAAATACTTGCAGTATATTCGATGTTGATTAACAGAGCGGTGGCAACTTAGGAAGTGCCCACTGGAGTGCCACGGGGCACTGTTTTTGGTCGATTCTGGATATCATTTTGGTTCAGAACTGAAAAACTAAGGTATACGGATGAAATTTCTAGGAGATGTAAAGTGGGTATGATAGGATCACGTTTCGCAGTGGTCTCCATGCATCCAATGAAGGACTGGAAGAAATAAAATATGTACCAGGGATTCATGTGGATTCTGGCATAAATTATTTAAGTCTGGGAATAAGGAGACTTGGCCAGACAGCACTTCCTGGGAAGTAGATCTGGGGTTCCTAGTTGGCCACAAGCTCAATTTGGGCCAGATGTACACAGCTGCCAAGGAAATGCTCTTAGGCTGCATTGGCAGAGTCAAGTATATATGCGCCTTATGGGTCCAAAGAAGGTAAATCAAGAAAACAATTTAAATGAGCTATGACAGCCCACATTTGGAGAAGGGAGGTTAGTTATGGATAAAAATTACAAATCTGGGTGGGGATGTTGCCAAAGTTATGCAGGCCAAGGGGAATGTGGGGGAGTAGGCAGGTTGATGAGTCATCTGGGAACTGTCATAATGAGGAATGACTGAGAATCTCGGGATGTTTCCTGGGAAAAGAGATGAGCACAAAGGAAGAGACAGCTTTCCAAAGCCCAGAAGTCCTTCCCTGTGGAGGAAGCTGCCGTACCACCTCTATTGCTTTTGGGGCAAACCTTGGGGAAATAAACGCAAGGTACTCACAACAGTTCTTCCACGTCTCTCCCGTGCACCCTGGGTCCACGGTCTCAGGGGAGGTGAGTCCCTGGAAGCCATATTTGTTCTTCACAACCGTGGCTCCCTGTGGATAGCTGACCAGAAAAGGGACGGATACCTGCTGGAAGCCAGAACAATCACACTCTCTCTGGGGAATATGGAATTTGCCGTGGGGACTGCCAGTCTGCCTGTCCAAATGACTGAATCTGTAATGTGGAAATTTGGGACACATGGGCAGTCATTTGCCAGCATGACAATCACGTAGTTGAGACAGTCTATGGAGAGAGAAGAATGAGGTAGGGATGTAGAGAAACAGAGGTGGAAGGCAGAGGGTCTTGCCTCGGTGTGTTCTTCCCAGCTTCCCATGCTTTGGTTTCAGTTCTTCCTGAGGCCTGACTGCCTTCCTGGACGCGGCCTTCATGAGATATCTTTGTGTCCTTGTTATACATTCCCCCTTTTGACTTCTGTTAGTTCAACTGGGTTTCTTCATTTGTAACTCAGAGCGTCTAAACTATTTCAGAGAGCAGCAGAAAGTAGTTCAGAATATGGAAGATGTAATGGCAAATCCTGCTCCGCCATTGAAAGAGTCGCCTCAAGGAATAAGGATATTTCTCTCTCTGGTGATTCAAGTAGAAACGGAATGACCTTGTGTCACAGGGAGGCACAGGCAAGAGTTTGGACTTGGGCTTCAGCAAGACTTGGCATTGACTCTGGGCCCCGAGGCTTTCCAGCTGTGGGAGCTTGGATGATGTTCTCAAGCTTTACCAAGCCTGTGTCTTCCGTCGAATGTGGGACAGAGGCATACCTCATGCAACTGTCGTGAGGATGAAATAATCTCACGCATTAGTTTCCTATTACTGCTGTAAGAAATTGCCACAAACGTAGTGACTTAAAACAACAAGTTCATTATCTCACGGTTGTGGAGGTCAGAAATCCAAAGTGGGTTTCACTTGGGCTAAGGTCAAGGTGTTGGCAGGGCTGTCCCTCCTTGCCATTTCCAGCTTCTGGAGGCTCCGTGCATTGACTGGTGGCCCCTTCCTCCACCACCAACGTGTATCACTTCCACCTCTGCTTCCATTGTCACATCTCCTCTGACACAGACCCTCCTGCCTTCCTCTTTCACTTATAAGGACCCTGGGATTACATCGGATCCACTCAGATCATCAACAATAATGTCCCCATTTAAAAGTCCTTCCCTTAATCACACCTGCCAAGTCCCTTTTGCCATGTAAGGTACCATATTCACAGATTCTGGGAATCAGGGTGTGGACATTTTTAGGGGGCCGTTATTCTGCCTGCCACACTGAAGGACAGAAAGAGCTACCCTTTACCAAACAAAAACTGCCTCTGCGTGAGGCACTGTGTGAAAGGCTTTTATGCAGATTATTTTATTTAAGCATCACCACCGTTCTAGGAGAATCAGAAAGGTAAAATGATTTGCCCTAGGCCACCCAGCGAGGAAGCAGCAATGCCAAGAACCCAGACTCATCATTTCACTCCAGAGCTCTCTGTCTTAACCACTGGTGAGAAATGGTCTTACATCAGACAAGGGCGTGTGGAACCAGAGGACTCATGCTGCCTTATGGGGCTGTGGCTCCGTAACTCCAGCCCCGTAGGAGCCAATTTTCCAGCAAATGCCATACATCTGGGTTATTCCTGTGAAACGCCTCAATTTTGAAATGTCAGAAACCAAATGTTTCAAAAACTTTGTGCAGGCAAACAATACAGACTGATGGGGTGCGTCTCACCTTTATGGTACCAGCTTATGGTACCTTCAATGCTATACTATTTTCTTTTTTTTGTATTTGATGATCTCTGACACACATCTAATATTTAACATTCATTATATGCCTGGCATGATGCTACATGCTTTACTGTCTTATCTCATTCACTAGTACGTGTTCTTAATTTTTTTTTAAAATTGTATTGGGGAATATTGGGGGACAGTGTGTGTCTCCAGGGCCCATCAGCTCCAAGTCGTTGTCCTTCAATCTAGTTGTGGAGGGCGCAGCTCAGCTCCAAGTCCAGTCGCCATTTCTCAATCTTTAGTTGCAGGGGGTGCAGCCCACCTTCCCATGTGGGAATTGAACCGGCAACCTTGTTGTTCAGAGCTCATGCTCTAACCAGCTGAGCCATCCGGCCGCCCTGTATGTATTCTTTTTCTTTTTATTATTTATTTATTTATTTATTTTAAAAAAATTTTTTTTATTTTTTAAAATTTATTGGGGTGACAATTGTGAGTAAAATTACATAGATTTCAGGTGTACAATTCTGTATTACATCATCTATAAATCCCATTGTGTGTTCACCACCCAGAGTCAGTTCTCCTTCCATCACCATATATTTGATCCTGTATGTATTCTTAATTAAGAATTTAATTTCTTAGTTGGGAAGTTATTTTTATTTTTAATAGGATTCTTATTGGCGAGGGTAAGGCTCCCACAAAGGGTCTTAACCCTTTCACTGCATTAATTGATTTCAAGTTTTTTCTTCAAAATGTGTCAAAAATTCACAAAAAATAATTGCAGTATTTATATTTTTAATACAGTTAAGGTGCTACATTTTATTAAAATAAATAATTACTTTAAAGTATAAAAAATTGCTATTGCTGTTCATTCTTGAAAAACACAAAAATATAGAAAAATGTACATCTGCTTTCCTAATCTTCCTTTCTGGAACACTGAGCTCGTGGGGTAAAGTCAAACGTTGCAGTCAGTGGCATGGAAATATCATTTGACTATAGGCAACTGTCGCAGCGAAAGTGTAGAGCAAAGGTTCAGTTGGTCTTGGTTTCCAAACCTGGCTCTGCCATTTGACAAACTGTGTGATGGTGGGCAAGTTAATGCATCTCTCTGAAGATATTTCCTCATGTATGTAGTTTGTTCGTGGATTTCTGGTAGGGTTTCTGTAGGCGGAAGAACTTTCCATAGCGCCATATAAATATTAGTTATAACCGAGAGAAAATTCATCAAATAGCTTAATCAGCAGGTCAACCGCCCAGAGGCTATAGTCCTTGCTGTGGATGAAAGGTAGAGATGAGATGTGCTGTTTTCAGCTGGAATTAGACACATGTCAGGTCTCAGGGCTGGCGGGAGGCCTCACAGCACAATTTCAACGGTCTTGGAGCAAAGATGGACCTTTGCTGCTGGGAACAGCTCTAGTTCTGCCTCAAAGTCTTGGGCATCACCGGGTGGAGTTTCTCATTCATTGTAGAGGTCTGCTTGCTACAGTGGAGACCTACGTGTCCAAAGTGGCAGCCGAGACTGGGTCTCAGGAGATCCAGGTGTGAGTTGTACGTTAGTCACTAATCAAATGGCCTTAGGACTTGCTTCTTTTCTTGAATCAGTTTTTCCACTTGGCAAACTGAATGAGATCACATATCCTATGGCCTATCCAGTTACTTTTAAAAATGGGCTAAAAGGAGGTAAGGGAATTCCTTGCCAACGTATCTTAGAACTTTTCATATTTTCTTAAGCGGGTTCTCTTTTGAAGGCATCTGGACACCGACAAAAAAATGTAAATGAAACTGTTTTTATAATATTTATGTTTTAAAAGTTAAAAGTTCAAAGAGGTGAAAATACAGTTTCCCTTCTTCTTTTGGTCATGGTGTCTTCATTTCCATCTTCAGAGAAAACCACAGTTACAAGTTTCTAGTATGTTCTTTCAGAGATGTTTTATGTCAGTGGTTCTCAGCTGGGAGTGGTTTTTGACCCTAGGGGATATTTGATAATATCTGGAAACAGTTTTGGTTGTCACAACTGAGAGAAGGATATTACTGGCATCCAATGGGTGGAGACCAGGAATCTTGCAACGCACAGGACAGCCCCTCCATCCCCAGAGCAAAGAATTACCTGGCCCCAAATGTCAATAGTGCTGAGGTTGAGAAACCTTGCTGTATGCGTGTATTAGCAAACATAAGCAAGCACACACAAACACGGGCACCCCCACCCCCACCCCTTGTAGGCACAAACGGTAGATATATCACATGCTTCACTTCATCTTGTCTTTTTCACTTCACTATGGAGCTTGTTCTGGATCTGCACAAATAGGTCTTTTCAAGCTACAGACTATCCTGCTGTATAGATGGGCCATTTATTTACTCAGTCCCCTATTGAGAGACACTTAGATTGTTTCCAGCTTCTACAACCAATTTTGCTATGATTATTCTTATTCACAAATGCCCACGTGCCAATGTACCTGTCTGAGACTGTCACTATGCGGCCTAGCCAGGCCAAAGAGAATGTGGCTTTCCAATGCTGATGGGTGTTTCCAAAGGTCCTCCGAAGACGACCAGTTCACAGTCTCACGGATGATGGAGAGACTGAATCGCACTGACACCTTTATCAACGGAATACGGCCCTTCCATCTTTCAGTTGATTTCACTTGAAATAATTACACACTTCAAACCAACTGTCATTTCCAACCATTCATTTTTCACCAAACATTTATTCTTTGTGTCTGGCATTGAAGCAGGATGGGAAGGGGAAGAATAGATCTTGGAGTACCTCAATGGCACTTCCAGAACACTAGACTGAGACAAGCCAACACACAGTTTGTACTACTATGCGATCAATTCCATGCATTAGGCCAGGATGCAAGGCTATCACCCAGCTTTTTGTTCTTATGTTTCTAATTTTTCCAGAAATGCCTGGAAATTAGATTTTTATGTGACAGCTCCTTATTTTGAAATACTGGCAAAGAATTTAAATAATTTGAAAACATTTTGAGGGTCACAGACATGAGGTCTGAAGGGTGGATGTAGCCTGTGGACTTCCAGCTGTCACCCTCTGATGTTCAATGATTTTATTGCTTCTGGAGGAGACTCATGGATGCACAACCTCCCTACATAGGGCCTAGGGCTGTGGTATATATATTTGCACACAACTTTAGTTTTTAAAGATAAATTCCCACAAGTGGAATTGCTCAATAAAATAAAATAAAAGTTTCAAGGCATTTGATATATATTGCCAAACTGGCTCCCAGAAAGTTCCGCTAATTTACATTTCTACCATCAGTATACAGGAGGGTTTTCCTCTCGTGGCCTTGCCAACACGGGTTATTAACAGTGAAAATATTCTTCTGCCAGTTTTCCAGTTAAAAATATTCTCATTGTTCTATTACTTTATTACCTATGGTGTTCCCGGCTAAAATTAAAATACTGACCTTACCAAAGGTTGGTGGGAAGGTAGAAGTGGAATGCTCACACACCACTGTTAAAAGTGAAAATGGTATGACCACTTTGGAAAATAGTTTGCCTGCTTCTTAAAATGTTAAGCTTATACCTAAGCTGTGATCCAGTCGTTCCATGCCTAGGTATTAGGTTGGTGCAAAAGTAACTGCGGTTTTTGCCATTATTTTTAACCTTTTAAACCGCATTTACTTTTGCACCAACCTAATATTTATCCAAGAGAAAAGGAAATAAGAGGTGTGATCAAACAATATGGTGACTGTTAAAACAATTTTTTTCCAGTAAAAGATACATTGTCATTAACCCCCCTCAAAATACTCCCCCTCACTTCAAACACACTTATCCCATGGTTCTTGCCACTTTCTGAAGCAGTTCTGGGAGTCCACTTTCGTGAGTGTCTTGAGTTGTGCTATCCTGGCTGCCTCGATGTCCTGAATTGTTTTTACTTTGGGAAGAGCCAAAAGCCACATGGTGCCAAATCTGGTGAATAAGGTGGATGAGAACACACCGTAATATTTTTATTTGACAGAAATTGCTGTATGAGAAGCGATGTGTGACATGGATGACGGAGGATGAAGTAAAGACCGTAATGACAGAGGACTTCCAGAACTGCTTCAGAAAGTGGCATGTACCATGGGGTAAGTGCATTCGAAGTGAGAGGGGGTATTTTGTGGGGGATTAATGGCAATGTGTCTTCTACTATAATAAATTTTTTTTAAACATTCACCGTATCTTTTGATCACACCTTGCACGTGTTCATGTGAAGGCTGTGAGCAAATGTTTCCGGTGGCTTTAACTGCAATAGACCCAAACTGAAGACCTACATGTCCATCGATAAATGAATGAATAAACAAATTATGGTGTATTCGTAGAAGGGCATACAACTTGGCAAGAAAAAGGAATGAACTACTGATACATGCAATACATGAATGAATCCCCAAATCATTATGCTGAACGGTGCCAGACAAGAAAGGGGATATACTGTACGATTACATTTACATAAAACTCAGATTTTATATAGCAATCTATAATGACAAAAAGCAGACTTGGTTCCCCGGTGATGGGAGAAGGGAGAAATTACAAAAAAAAAAAAAAAAAAAAAAAAAGGCAATGATCCCTAAAGTGATTGGTGGTGATGGTTCCATAGGTTTATATATAGGACAGAAAATAGCAAATGATACCCCTTAAATATGCACAGTTTATTGTGTGTCTGTTGTACATCAATTACATGTCAATAATGCTGTTTTAACAATCCCTCCAAATATTAGGATATTTTTGTTGTTGTTTCAATTACTATTATTGTTGTTGTGTCATAAGCAGGGGCACCAAGTATGACCAGGCTGGCTGAAAACTGCACAGTCTGGGGGTGCAGCCCAAATGGACGAGGGTATGCACCCACCTCTGGAGGTGTAATAAATGCAGCAGCCTTCCTCGTCAGCTGGTTATCACTGCACTTCTGTATCAGCATTTTCCAATTCTTCTTAGGAGTGTTGCCTTTTAAAAATCACCTATAAGCTCTCTTTATATATTAAGACTGTGAAATGGGTGTCTGTTTATAGGTTGCGAAGATGATTACTGGCTTGATGTTTTGGAGCTGAGCTTTGATGCTGACGAACCAGTGGCATTTCCTTCTGATCTGATACACTACTTCTTGGCAAATCACTGCCCTGTGAATTCCTTTCTTGGCACCTAGGATCACGGCTTACCACTTGTTTTTCTACAAAACAGGTTTGTCCAGCAACTTGTATTTGTAACCTTCCTTGTGATTTGATTGATTGAGTCTATTGTCTCTGAAATCGGGGAGCTGCAGGCTTACAGGTCAAATGCATGAGGCTTTGGTAGGCCTTTTGAGGTAAATACCCCAAACCCCAACTCTTAATAAAATGATGGTCAACTGTGCTTCTCCTTCCCTGTTCCTTCCCTTACTTTCATTTCAATTTCAGTGATTGCCATCCTTTACCGCGGGCTCACCGTATCTCACCACGTAGCTGTCCCTGGGTTAAGGGCTTTATATATCTTTCATATCAAATTCTTATAACCCTGTAATCTAGGTAGTATTAGTTTCATTTTTTTTTTTTTTTTCATATAAGGAAACTAACTTTGGAGAAGCAAAAAAATCTTATCCAAGACGACCTAGGGAATAGGCGAGGAAGCTGAGTTTTGAACTCGTGCTTGGTTAGACTCCCAAATTCTGCCTCCCACCTTACCACCCTGGGTTTTAAGGAGTTGCTTATGAGTTTGTCTTTCTTTATCTTCAAAGATGAAGATAGACACAGGCTTCATCTTTTAACCTTGATAACAAGCCTAAGAGTTTGTGCACAATAGGTCTTGAGATCTACTGGGTCGAGGAGGAAAAATAACGGTCTCTGTGGGATGGGGTGAGGGGAAGGCTGAGAATGTGTTTCTAAAATGTTTTCACTTCAGTCCCACACACAAACATAAAGTGGGTCAAAAAGTAGCAAGACAGCAGGCTCACTTTGTCACACGCTCCTTCGGCGGTCAGATGGCATATGATAACACCATGCGCAGCGTTTCTCAGCTTCAGCACTAGTGACATTTCAGGCCCGTCATTCTCTGTGGTGGGGACATCCTTGTACATTGGGGACGTTTGGCAGCATCAATGATCTCTACCCACTAGATGCCTTGTTGTGACAACCAAAAATGTCTAGACATTGACAAATGTCTTCTGGGGGAAAGAATCGCCCCTGGTAAAGAACCGCTGGTCTGTGATTCATAAAGGTTTAACAATGACTTTCAGAGCTCCGAGAAAGAGCCTGAGATTACAGGGCCAGTAAAAATACACGGGGACATTTCTTTTTCTCTCTCACTCTTTTTCTCCCCTACTAGCAGAACTTCCTAGTGGAAGCTTAATGTCTGATCAGCATGCTTAGAAGCCTGAGACATGTTTGCTTAAACATATGGTTAATTAAAAGAAAACATTTTTATCATCCTTCTCTCATTAAGGATGAGAATTATTGAACTCATATGACTGATTCGTCTTAATGGTATGTCCCTTGATGCGTGTTATCTCATTTCATACTCTCACCTTTTTAAAATAGGCATCGACGTCACCCCCATTTTACCGATGAGGAAACAGAGATTTCGGGAGATTCAATACCTTCTTCAAAGTCACTCGGAAGAACCGATGTAGCTGGGATGTTCACCCCAACTTATTTAATGCTGGGGTTCATTCACTGTATTGATTTCCAAAATGAATATTCATTAGCAGGGGGCATTTAAAACAATCTAAAAATAAAAAGAAGAAAATAAAATCACTGTTAATCTCATCACCTAGCAATTACCGTGTTTCCTCGAAAATAAGACCTAGCTGGACAATCAGCTCTAACACATCTTTTGGAGCAAAAATTAATATAAGACCCGGTCTTATTTTACTGTAATATAAGACCAGGTCTTACATAATATAAGACCGGGTCTTATGTTAATTTTAGCTCTAAAAGACACGTTAGAACTAATTGTTCAGCTAGGTCTTATTTTTGGGGAAACAGGGTACCAATGTTGTCATTTTGTTATGAATCCATGTAGTCTTTTTCCTATGCGTTTAAAAACATATAGCCTTTATGTTTATAATAAAGATGGGACATGTTTATTACATTTTATTTTTTTGACATTTGGGACCAGTTTTCCATCGCGATGCAAAATATTCTTCACTAGCATCATTTAAAAGGGCTACATCACGTTCCGGTGGGGAACATTTACACAATCTCCAATTATCAGACATCCTCGTTGCATTTTTTCCTTTCTTTCCTTCTTTCTTTCCTTCCTTCCTGCCTTTCTTCCTTTCTCCTTCCCTCCCTCCCTCCCTTCCTTTCCTCCTCTTCCACGTTATTTAATCAGGATAACTTCCTGGCAGTGGGATGCTGGTGTAGTGCTTATTGAATTTTTAAGGCTTATGATGCATGCTCATGCCAAATTGGTTTTACATTTCACCTCAATTTATGGAAAACAATTTTTTCTAAGAAACTCCGGGCTTTTAACTTAATATACACACAAAGATATCACAGAGGAAACTATATATATTTTTGTTTCCGTTTCTTTGACTACTAGTTAAGTTTGAAATTTCTTTATGAAACGTAGCAGAGATACACGCATATAATAAAAAATAGTGGGGCAGTGGTGGTGAAAGACAGGTTCTCTGAAATATGAGGAATATTCAGTCCCATGTCCAAGAAAAAAAAATCTTGCAGACTCTGTTAACATCTGTTTAGGGACACGAAATAAATGCAGACCACAGAAGAGAAGTCTTAAACTCCCCACACTTGTAGTTCTTCAAGAGCCCTGAGATCAAAGCAAACAAAACTGTTTGAAAACTGTTAAACCCAAATTAGCAGCAACAATTCAACATGGTGGGTGAAACAACAGCACAGAAGTGAAATCTCGAAACCTTTGCACTCACCCAGGTGCTTTCTGATGCCGCCCAGTGTTCAGCCCGCCCACAACTTTTCTCCTTCCAAACCGAGAGAGACAAAACCTTCCTGGGGCGCAAATGCATCCTTCACACATTCAGCCTGAGTCTCTTTTCTTCCTATTTACCTCACAAACAGAATAACAGAGCCCGGGACCAGAAATTGTAAACCCAAGCACAGACGCCAATGGAATGCTACAGTTAGAATATGGAAAGATTTTCTTTCTAGATTATTTGCAAAAGGGAACACATAATACAAATGGTTTTCTTATAGGCAACTCAAAAACCTCACTTTGTTAAACTTCGAAAGCAAAGAAAGCAAGATCAGGAGCCACAGTTTTCTCATCTGTGAAATGGAGCAAACCATGATTGGAGTGTGGATGGAGTAGGAACAAGGCAGACAGGACGTTCAAGACATTCAAATTCTCCTTAAAACATGTCCACAGCTGGCTTCTGCAGGGTTTTAAAATGACTCAGACTATGTTGTCTTTACAGGAAAACGTTGCATTCCAAAAAGAGAAAAAGCCCCAAAGCCAGAGATCCGTGTCCCATGATCCCCACTTTGCCCACTTAGCCTTGGGGTGGCTTGAGGGCTCTACCCCAGGATTTGTGTTCATTTTCATGGGAACCATTTGATTTGAGCACAGAACCCTTCTTTGTGTCGTTGATCAAACAGTTGGAAAGATTCTGAGTGGCGTTCTAAGCGAGGCATCACTGGCTTCTAAGCAGCATAAATACCGGGAACCTGATTCACAACTTTCTGCGTGGGGTCTGACTCCTGCAGAAAGACTCCCCATGGATCCGACGCTCCTTCCTGCCATCTGACTCCAGGAAGGCGGAGTCCAAGCCTCCTGCCAGCAAACTCCTGGGAAAATAAAGCTGGCCTCACTCCAGGCAAGCCCCCAGAACCCCCGCTAGCTGGAATGAATTTACATGCACATTTTTTGCATGTTTCCTCTTGAAAATGTAAATGAATTATCCTCCTTTGTGTAGTAGCAGGATCAGGTGAAAACACATCGAATGCGTACAGGTTTCCCCATGGCCCCCCGGGGCCCCCATCTCTCGCTTCCCTAATGGTGTGACTCAGGGAGCCTACCGCTCACATGGAAACCCTGCCAGTTCCTCCAAACCTTTCTAAGAAAGCCTTTGGAAGCCTAACTTTGTTATTACTGTGATGATTAATAATTGGGGTCCACTGTGCATACAATAAATGGTGAAGATTTTAAGCACGGTTTTATGAGTTTTGATAAATGTCTACACCCTGGTAACCACTGCCCTTCTCGCCCCAGCACACTCCCTCGTGCTTCTTCCCAGTAATAACTCACCTCCTCCGTGGTTTTGATTTCTATCACCAACGCCCAGGCTTGCCAGTTCTAGAGCTTTATACAGATGGAACCAGACAAAATGTACACTTTGGTGTTTGGTGTCTGGCTTCTTTCAATACGATCATGTTTTTGAGATTCAGTCATGCTGTTGTGTGTATCCTCACTTCATTTTTAAATTACTCCTGGGCCATAGTTCATAGTATGGATAGGGGCCCTTTGTTTATCCATCCATTTGTTGATGGACATTTATTATTTCTTGTCCACTTTTTAGCCACTATGAATTAAGCTGCAATGGGCGTATCTGTATAACTCTTTTTTGGGGGGGACAATGGATGTTTATTTCTCTTGGGTAAATCCCTAGAAATGGAATTGCTGGGTCATAGGGTAGATGTATGTTTAACGTATGTAGAAGAAACTGCTAACGTCCAAAGTTTTGAGGCTCCTGCTTAAATTGTGTGTCTCATTTCCTGTCTTTTAGTAACACAATAGCTTGTATATTAATTTATTTGGGTAGATTGATTGAAAAAAAAAAGACTGTATGTCTCTACCCCTCTCTATATCCATCCCCGTTGCAACGCCATCTTTGCAGGGCCTTCTAGCAAGAGATGGAGTCTATTTGCCGCTTCTCGAATATCAATTAGATCTGTGTCTTCCTTTGACCAATAAAATGCAGTGGAAATAACAGCAAGCCATTCCCCGCCCATGCCTCCAGAGGCCTTACCTATTCTGTGCATATGTTGGAATCCTGCTACTGCCATATGCACAAGCCTGGCAGAGCCTGCGGGGGGATGAGAGACCATGTGGATCAGGGCTCAGCTGTCTCAGCTAAAGCCACCAGGGGTCAGCCCCCTGCCAGCTGACCTTTTAACATGTGAGAGAGCCCGCTCTCCATCCGTAGGACGACTCAGTTACTCCACCCACAGCTGACTACAGAAGCGTGAATTCATCTTTGAAGAGAACCAGTTGACTGAACCCATAGAATCGTAAACACTAATAAATGCCTATTGTTTGAAGTTATTGAGCTTTGGGGTGATATGTTACGCAGCTGTACCTAACTGACACATTTCTATTAGGACCAATCTTCCCCTTTTCCTCTACCATGTACTACTGTATAAACATGGTCAATTTAGTCAGCATCTCTGAACCTTAAGACACTTCATTTGTAAAACAGGAATTGAATTTCTTTCATTGTTCTGAAGATTGATTTCTGGATCACATGGTAACTCCATGCTTACCCAGTTAAGGAACTGCCACTCTGTGTTCTAAAGTAGTTGCACCATTTTACATACCCACCAGCAGCGTGTGAGGGTCCAATTTCTCCACATCCTCTCCAGCCAGGACATAACTTTTTACCTCTGGAATGTAAGTGACCTGAGGGAAGGAACTGTGTCAGAGCTGTTCACTCCTGTACACACCTCTGGACCCTGGGATATAGTGGGTTATCATACTGGAGGAATGAATGATTCCATTCTTCTTCATTTTCTAGAACCCAGCACAGCACTTGGCATCGAGGATGGGCTTCCACACCCTTAAAATCGGAAAAGACCAGTGGTTGCAGAGCCAGTTTGAAGTGCATCATATGTGCATTTAATTTGTAGGCTGACTTTAAAGCCACCCATCCCCCACCCCCCTACCACCACACACTCACACACACACACACACACACACACACACACACACACTCCACAGGCACAAACAAATCCCACTCTCCCACTGAAATCTCATCACTGCAAACAAATCAATCACATCAGAGTCATAGACTTAATATTACAGCACATGGAGATAAGCCCCATGGTAAGGAAGGCCAGTTCCAAGCTCTCCACCATCTGTCATCTCCCACTGGGACATGGCAGTCGTCTTAAGGACAGGGAGATACGAATGCCACACCTGTAAGTACACTGGCATGGACGGGCTCCTTGTGCTCATTTGTTTAAGTCCAGCTCAGAGGACCTTCAAACTTGAACTTGCATGAAAAGGATCCCAGACCTCTATACGCCAGGCCATACGTAGGCAACACAGGGGAGATTTGGGCTCAAGGGATTTTCAAGTGTATCTTGGTTAATGTGATTTTAGATTAATCCCAACTTTCAAAATTATCTGCCATCCTGCCTCAGAAAGGATGCCTTTCCACTGGCACTCCAGAAATGGATTCCAGCAACAGAAGAGGGCTAGGGTGCTTAACTGGGGGTCTTTCATTTTTAAGGGACATGGCAGCTGCCAGTTAAGTTGATAAGCTGGGTGAGTATCATATGAACAGGTGAGTATCCCATGAAGCGCACCCAGGTACCACAGACCTTTTCTAATATTTCCCCAAAGCACGTCAGGAGAGTGGTCACAAGGGCAAATGCCATCTCCCGAACTGGGATGGCCCTGCAGCTGTGTCTGATGTTTTCATTTGTTTCAAAGTATACTGACTGGCCCATGCACCGTGTTGGTAACTGTTCAAGGTACAGGGGACATGGAGTCAGTGATCAAGATCAAATACCTGCATCGGGGAGTTAATAGACTCATGGAGAAATCAGGCAATAGACAATTAAACCTAGTGAGGTATAATATAATGCCAGGTAGTGACAAATGAGCGAGGGGGAAGAATACAGCAGAGTAAAGGAACAGAGAAAGTGGGGGGAGGGAGAAGCTATTTTAGGTGCTGTGACCAGGGAAAGCCTCTCTGAGGAGATGTCCTTTGTGGTGAGTGTGTCTGGGGAAGAGCATGCCAGGCAGAGGGAAGAGCAAGTGCAAAGGGCCAGAGGAGGAAGAAGCTTTGTGTGAAAGGAACAGAAAGAAAGCCTGTGCCCGCAGCAAAGGGAAAAGAGAGGCAGGACATATGTGGTCTGAGTGGGCGTGAACCCGAGGCCAGCACGTGAAGGACATCGTAAGCCATGATAACGGCCTTGGCTTTTATTTTAAGTGGATGGAAGTCATTGGAGGGTGATTATATATCACTTCCCTTAATCCTTATAATTAAACATTATCTTACTTAATCCTTATAATAATACTGAGGGGGTAAATAGTGTTTTCCCCCATTGGGACATCAGGAAAGTGAGGCTCCAAGAGAAAAAAAATAACTTGTCTGAGGTTACACAAATGGTAAACAGTAGAGTCAGGATTTGATTGCAGATAACATGACCAACGGCCCTGATTTGCCTGGGATTGCCCCAGTTTTAGCAGTGAAAACCCTGCACTTTGGAAAACATCTGCTCCCAGGCAAACCTAGATGGTTGGTCACTCTAATTCTAGGCTTTTTGTTTGTTTGTTTCTTCCAAAGCCCCTCTGCAACCATTATTCCAGAACCTTGGAAGGAAAGGACAAGAATTCCAGGGGCTCCAAGTTTCTTTTCTGAATTCTGACAAGTAGAAAAAGGTGTCATGTTAACTGTCCCCACAAAAGAACGTCACTGGGGTCTTGGCAGCTAAGAGAGAAGGGTGATCCTTACCTACAGAAACCGTCTACTACAGCATCCAAGCCGGGAGGCTTTTATGAGTGAAAAGGTGCTATGAATAATCACCAGTGAACTGCAAGAACTGACCACAGCAGTCCGAGGAAAACTGGGTCAGAGGGTCACCCAATCTGTATCAGGTTGCAGAATCTGGAAGGTGGAGCTCATCGGCAAGGCTTCAGCACCTGCGGACATTTCTCTTTGGCTGTTAAGCTCTAGAATCTCTGATCAAAGTGTTTGTCTGATCAGAAGCTCAAACTCCTCTTCAAAGAATCCAGCTGAGATAAGTGGGCCCTCTGCTCTGTGCCCACGGTCCAGTGTTCAAGCTTCGGTAGTCACAGGATAGGATTTCCTCCTTCAGTCACCATGGACTCAGTTAGATGCTCTTAAAAGCCTTGGAGCTTCCCAGGTTAAAAAGAGCTGGCGTAAGTGAACTAGTGAAATAGTACGTCATTTAAGCCACAGACTATTCTTTGGAGGTGGCTGCCATTAGCCCCATTGTACAGATGAGAACACTCCCGCTCAGAGTAGTTAAGGAAATTGTCCAAGGTCACACAGCCTGTAAGAGGCAGGCATAAGAAGCTGAATCTGGGAACACCTGAGAGCAAATCCTGGCCCTTGATCTGTACAGGCTCTTTCTTGTGTAGGGATCTTAGAGCTGAATCCCCTTGAACCCTTGGGCTAATTGATCTCTCTGCAGGAATCCTGAACCTGGAGTCCATGGATCTTTCTCAAGTGATCCCTGGATAGAATTTAGGATAAATAGATACATACACACCCACACACACTCCTGAACTTGATCATTTTTCTCATTTTGAATGGAGGCAAACCGCAGCAGGATTAGCAGTACTGGAAACTTTGTCACCAATGGAAATGGAAACCAGATGTTTTCAAATCACATCAGAGTTATAGATAATTTGAGAGATCATTTATAGTGGCTGCCATGTCAAACTTACAGTTGTTAAGCTTCCCATTGGCTCTTGTTATTTAGTGTGTGAATAAAAAAGCACATTTATCACAATATTCCACATCTGTCAAACAATTTTTTGTTGATAACTGCATTTTAATACAATTGGTTTTCTTTGCAAGTTTATGCTCTTTTCTATACATTGAAAAACAATTCTGAGAAGGGCGTCACAGAAAAAGACTGCGCTCCTGCAAAGAGCTGGAAAGTGGGCCATTGAGTTAATAAATGATTCATTCTTTGGTCACAACATTGTATATAGTTTCTTTACAAATCACCCAAACTTGTACATCTAAGAGGCAGGGAAAGCCTTAGTGGGAATATCTCATTCACGCATGCATCCTTAAGCAAACATTAATTGGGCATCTCCTGTGTAACAGGCCCTGTGAGTGGCACAGGGGACAAAACAGACCAGAACCCCGCTTCCACAGAGCTGAGCTTGCAAAGGGTTAAGACAACAATAAAACAATAATCTCATATATAATTAGCTTACACACGTGTGCTGGGGCCTGTGGTGGCTGCACTGAGAACCCCCTGACCAAATACTGTTTGGCTGAGACCTGAAGGATGGCTAAACACTCACTAGGCAAACAGGAGGTGGAAAAACGTGGGCTCAGCCTGGGAGGGGCTGGGGTAAGATGGAGCTGGCTCCCATAGGCTTGTGAGAGTCGGCCATTAAAATTTTCAGGAATTTTGTGAGCCAGTTATTAAACACAGCCAGTTATTAAAAATTAAGCTAGGGGCGGCCGGATGGCTCAGTTAGTTAGAACATGTGCTCGTAACAACAAGGTTGCCGGTTCAATTCCCGCATGGGATGGTGGGCTGCGTCCCCTGCAACTGAGATTGAAAATGGCGACTGGACTTGGAGCTGAGCTGCGCCCTCCACAACTAGATTGAAGGACAATGACTTGACTTGGAGCTGATGGGCCCTGGAGATACACACTGTCCCCCAATTTAAAAAAAGAAAATTTTAATAATAAAAAAGTTATATAAACTTGCAACTGACTAAGTTATCTTAAAAGCAAAGAACACAGGATTCAAGATGGCGGAGTAGGTAAACACTGTGCCTGCTTCCTTCTGTGAACACATTAAATGACAACTAAATTATAGAACAATCAACCTGGAGAACCATCTAAAGTCTGGCTGGACAGAAGTTTTATAACTAAAGATATAGAGAAGAAGCCATGACGAGACGGGTAGGGGGAGAGGAGACGCGAAACGGGCCGGCCCCAAACCTCTGGGTAACAATTGAGAACCAGGAGGGGTATCTCGGATGCAGAGGGTCCCCCTGAAGAGCGAGAGACTCCCGCCCCACACCAGCCTTCCCAGCCCAGAGCACTGGTGCCGGGAAGAGGATCCCCACAACATCTGGCTGTGAAAAACCATCCTGGTGGGACAGAAGGCTGCAGGAAACCCCGGCGTCCTCTTAAATGGCCGGCACACAGACTCACTCACTCGCAGGCACTCACCTTGGGCTCCGGTGGAGGGTCAGCAACTTGGGGGGCACCAGAGGCACGCAGGGGTGGGGGGCAGACTGAGGTGTGTGGCTTGGAGGGAGGACTGGAGGACAGTGGGCATTTTTCCTGTGAAGGGGTCACTCTCGCACGCCACGGGCAGGCGGGTGCCACCTTTCCTGTGTTGAGCCCGCCCCCTACTCTTCCGGCCAAATCTGAATCTGATTGGTCTGGTCCTTGTTGATCTGGAGTTCAAATTTAATCAGAGTCCTGTATTTTATTTGCTAATTCTGGTCATTTTACTTAGAAGGCCTAAAATGTATGTCCTAGACTCAGTGAAATACGGTAATGTATGTCTTGGCAGCTGTAGGTGAATGAATGAATGAGAAAAAGCCTTAGATCAGCACTTGGACATAGTAGGCGCTCAGTAAATATTAAAACAGCTTGTACCAGTTCAACAAACTCATTCATCAGCTTAATGCTCCTCGAAGGCTCATCTTTCTATCCCCAGGGTTTGGCGCAGGTCTTCTTACCCTGAAAGAACCCAATAATATTTATTCAATGACACTGAATCAATACCCCCACTCCCCCCCCCCCTTTTTTTTTTAAACTCATTGAATGGAGAAACTCCCCCTTTAAAAAGAGCTCCCACTTGGTTTTTCATCTCTTTTCTGTACTGACTTCCCCTTGGTCCCTATCCTTTGAATGCACAAGGAGGCAAGTTTGTTCCAAATCTTCTCTGAAGTCTGGAAAGAGAATGCATTTAGATAAGGCCCTGCAATGAGCACCTCCCCTCAACTGGTGCTTCCACCTCTCCAGAAGCCTTTCAGCTTCTACCTTTGAGAGCTCAGGTGTCTACTGCCAATTACGAATCCATCCAACTTGTGAACTGAGTGCTTAATTAGCCTAATTGCAGGATTGCAGGCAGTGGCAGCAAGCTGCCCAGGGAGGGCGATTAACCCTGAACACACTACAGTTTGTTCAGTCTGTTCATCGCAAAACAACAGCAGCAGCAATGTAATAATAATAGGTCATGGCCAAAATTTTAAACAGGACAGAAGTGTACAGTGAGACCTAAAAGTTGTCTGAACCCCAGAACTAAAAATTGCTAACAGTTTCTAATGGAGAGAAATGTTCTGCACATAAATAATTGATACATATATAAAGTCTGTAAGCCCATGTGCGTGTTTGGGATGTATTTAAATTTTTCACATATGCGTAGCACCAAATTGGAAGATCTGTTGATATTTACTTTTTCTAAATAATGATAAATTATATAAGTAAATGTTACGTACAGTCATTCGAAGTGCATTGCATGTTTTACATAGATATATGCACCCATACATGTCTGTTCACTTGCTTTTGCACAAGTGGTATGATACTACGTACATGCGTAGGTGGCCTGCTTTGGTCATGCACCGGTATATCCCACTACCTTTAATCTCTACACATTAGAGCCGACTCATTCTTTTTTATAAGGCTGCATGATATTCGATAGGAGGGACATGTCACAATGTATTTAACGAGTCTCCTATCAGGAAGCATTTAAGTTGCTTCTAGATTTGTGCCATTAAAAAAAAAAAACATGCAAAGAAGCAAATGAAATACATCCTTGAGCCTGTGTGTGTGTGTGTGTGTGTGTGTGTGTGTGTGTGTGTGTGTTTATGCAGCTTCTAAGTGCTTAGTTGTGTCTGGCCGGAGGCTTCCACCAATCAGAAGGCAGCAGGCAGTGGATGGGAGCCCTGGGCGTTGCCTGGGAAGCCCGTGTTAACCCTTTAGTTGCTGGATCCTGGGAAGCCCCAGAGGTATTTAGGGAGAGACGCCAAGGCAGCCTGCGTGGCAGAGAAGCATTGACCAGCTTGGGGAAATGGCTGTTAACCAACCCGTGTGGAAAACTTCCTATATTTTAATCACCAGTCTAGTCCTCCGGTCATCCTTGTTGGATATTGTGCCTGTTTGAGGATATCTATCCACAGTTTCCTAATCTTGGAATTCCTGGGTCAAATGAACTCTTCATTTCAATTAGCCTGTTATCAAACTTTTCCTTGGAGTTCTTTCTTCCGGGGAATAAGAAATACTACTACTAGATGACATTTATGCGAGCTAAGTACCCGCTGAGTGCTAGATACGTCTGATAGCCGGCAGTCCTCCCAAGAATGCTATGTGGCTGGTACTTTCACCAACCCCATTTTACAGATGGGAAAACTGAGGCTCAGAGGCTTGTCCCAGTTCACACAGCAAGTTGGAGGCAGTGCTGGGATTCAAACTCATATTCCTAGAACTCTGCCTCTCTATGCTACTGAAATTCTAAATCCTAATGAGCCATGAAGAGAATAAGAGGGAGGCCCCCATCATTCCCCAAACACGGGAACACAAACACAGACCCACTCACATGCAGATGGAGACTAGAAGCTGTGAGGAAGCCACAGGTGACGAAAGACAACATAACGAGAGAAATGTCAGGTGGTTATCAACAGGAATTTGTGGTATAATGAAGGCTTGTCTAACACTTGGCCAAATGGATCTGACTTTTCTGAGCTTCACGTTCTTCATGAGTAAACGGGAAGAACAATGCAGCAGAGCTGCCGAGGGAAATTGTGTTAATATACAATGCCTGTGGCGGGCAGGACCATTGGTAGTTATTCTTAGGTCTGTGCGCAAGTCCGTGGGCCCCTTTAAACTTCCGAGAACATAACTATCATTCCATAACCAAGGAGGAAGGTTGTCCTTTAGGGC